>NW_016107374.1:7348130-7351713 GCF_001604975.1 Cebus imitator | reverse complement strand
CTCCCCCACTCTCCCCATTGTGCCTCAGAAGGTCAGGACATCTCTGTGGACCGCAGTGGCCCCCAGGAAGATATTATCTACAAAAATTGATTTTCTTCCACAAGATTCAGCGAGTACAGGAATGTGTGAGTAATCACAGTACTTTAAACAAAAAAAAGATGTCACCAATTCAGAATTCTAGTTTGCAACTAGCACTGATTATCTCAAGTGCTGTTCTGGAAAGAACAACCATGAACACTGAGCTGGTTGGTCTCTTCTATGAACTGCAAGTCAGAGCAGCCTTCGAATGCCTTACCAGAGTCAGGCCATGAAAAGCCACTGGAACTGACCTAGCTAGGACTTGACTTTAGAAAGCCAGTAATACTTAAAAACCCTTCTAGTTTCATTTTCAAAAATGGATGTGCATTTAAATATTTTGCCTGATGTCTACACAGAAGGAAACCTTTACCAGCCAATCAAATGTCTCTTTTATAATAAATCCTAAGGAAAAAAATAAAAATAACAAAGCAAGGGTTAAGAGAGAGAGAGAGAGAGAGAGAGAGAGAGAGAGAGAGAGAAATCAGGGATGGGTGCAGTTAAGGTCCCCTTCAGTTTTCGTGATGACTACTCTTAGGCAAATGATGAACATTTCATTTTTGAAAATTGCAACAATTCCCTGACAGGTATTCACATGATTTTCCAACAACATGATAAAAAGATTGCACAAATGCCAATACATTATGCACTTACCTGGTCTCTTGGGTGACTTAAGCTGTAGGAAGAACAACAACAAAAAATCTTAGAAAATCATTTCAGATGCAACTTCAGGTGTCAAAGGCATAATGATTTAACAAGTAACATGTTAACAAAGGAAAGCAGAAAACCATGCAAGCCTGATTTTTCAAAAAAATCAAAAAAGTCAAACTGTACCTTATTTAATGTTCTCAGATCCTCCATGATCTGTTCATCTGTTAACAAATAGTTTAGCTGGGGTGTTGAGAGTTAAAGGACTATGTCTGAAAAGTACAATTTCCAAGCAAAGAGTAATCAACAAAATGGTACCAGTATTTTAGAATGTACAAAGTGTGATTCTGTTAAATTATGTTTTTACAGCAACAGTTTGCTTCTTAGAAATTTATGATTCTCCTACTAAAACGTCATGGTACTTCAGCACAGAAAGGAATTCACATCCCCCACTGTTAGGATGAGAAGGTGGAATGAGTTTCATTAGGCATCTACAATAACAGAGCACAGGAAACAGTAAAATAAGAATTTCATCATGAATGTATAAAGCTTTTTTGTTCCAAAGATCTAAAGGCTTCCACACAAACATCCAAGGTAAGGTTAATCTTCCCTCAGCAACTTAAATCCTGTTGTGAAGGGGAGGCAGCCTGAAGTTATGCCCTTTCCTGGTGGCACACAAATGACCACACCATTTTGGGCAGACAGCTATTTACTATCTCCTTGAAAGGAACAGAAACACTTCTCCATCTCTCCTGTTTCTGTTACCATTTTTATGATTAAAGAGCTGCTTTATGTCTGACTGAGATCTCATTTGCTTTCATTTAAAAACAGTTTGCAATCCACTATATTAGGGACATAGGTAACAGAGGTACATAAAGGTAGATATTATTGTCATTTTACAGTTGGAAGGTGGAAAATCACAGGCGAAAAAATTAAGGCACATCAAGTTTTCAGATGCCCCTGAATTTTGATGTTAGTGTTAAAACCAAGCTGAAAACCACATTGCCATGTGTATACTTATGCAACGATCCTGCATGATCTGTACATGTACCCCAGTACCTAAAGTACAATAAAAAATAAATAAATAAATAAAACCAAGCTGAACTTCACATGCAAAGCACCTTTCCAAATCATGACTCTCTATAAATCTCTCCCACCAAAAGCAGTAGCAAATGAGGACTCCCATGATAAAATGAGCAACCCTTAACCCATGGACAAATATTTCACATCTGCTTTCCAATTAAACATGACTACTTTCTGTAGAACAACAACCATATATACCCTATCGAATGGATAAACGAAGGATTCCACAGTCTTAAGCGATCACAGCTTGATGTAAATGGATATCTGGAGCAGGTTTCCTCCTCTTGTCTGGGATGGGGACGGGATCATTTGGTCGCCTCCGCAACTTTCTGGTCATGATAGGTTTCACCTCCATAGAATCTGTGGCAAGAATGAAATGGGTAATCTGTCCATCTCCCACTTGAAGTCAATAAGAATTTCTACAGTGTAAGAATATCTGCCCCCTAGCCACCCAGAGCTGTTTTATAGGGGATGTTTGTTCTACACATGGCCATAACCAGATGCCCCATTAGATTTTAGAAAGTGTTTATTCTTTTAAGATTCAGACCAACTGCCCTACATACACATCTGCCCCTCTCAGAAATGCAGCCCTACAGTCAAGCATTACAGCCACTGCAGGCATCTCTCCAGCACCGTCAAAACCTAGGGGATATTCCTCCTCTCCTTCAAATTAAGAAGCCCAGTCACAGGCTTTTAGGAACCTGATGGTCATCTCAGCTGACTAATTTCTGCAGTTCCCACAAAGGGTGGGTGTGCCGAAGCCCACTGGTATGAAAGGCTCTTTTAGAGGCCTCTGGCCTCAGTGCCAACATTTTTGTACGAAGTCTTCATTTACAGACTCAGACTTTTTTTTTTTTTTTTTTTTTTTTTTTGGGAGACGGAGCCTCACTCTGTCACCCAGGCTGGAGTGCAGTGGCAGGATCTCAGCTCACTGCAACCTCCGCCTACTGGGTTCAAACGATTCTCCTGCCTCAGCCTCTTGAGTAGGTGGGACTACAGGAACATGCCAGCATGCCTGGCTAATTTTTTGTATTTTTAGTAGAAACAGGGTTTCACTGGGTTAGCCAGGATGATCTCCATCTCCTGACCTCGTGATCCACCCAACCTGGCCTCCCAGAGTGCTGGGATTACAGGTGTAAGCCATCTGTGCCCAGCCCTTTTCCTTTTACAACCTTTTGTAGCTACTTGACTATCAAAATGACACAATAAGGGCTCACGATGAGAGCCTCTTTCCCTTCTTCACTCCTCACTGTGGTCTCACACTGCTGCTGACTTCCCACGCCTTAAAATCGCTCCTCCCAAGCCATCGTTCACAAGGAGGTAAACGTGCCTCCTTGGGGTCCTTTTTCGTTTGCCTGCTCCCCGAATACTGGTGATCTTTGGGGTCCACTTAGTTTCTTTCCAACGGTATCCCAACCAATCTGCAATCACCAATTTCAGCTCCACACACCCGTCTATATGGCAACAGGTATCTGACACCACACATTCTCCATGTCCCACACGAACTCAATATTCGTTTCCCCTCCCACAGCTGCCTCTTTTCCCTTGTCTCATCAGGGGCATCAGATCTATTCATCCTTCCAACCAAGGGCAAATCTGTCATCTGTGACTTGTCTTCCTTCACCCAGCCATGAGGTTCACCAACTAATGTCGGTTCTGACTCAACTCTGTCCCTTCAGCCTTTCACTGACCTACCTCTGTGACCTTCAGTGGTCTCTCCCATATCCCGTCCATCCTCCCTTCCCCCAAATGATCTTCCTGAGGCACAAATCAGATT
>NW_016107374.1:7339615-7348063 GCF_001604975.1 Cebus imitator | reverse complement strand
TTTTTTTGAAACAGATCCTCACTCTGTCACCCAGGCTGGAGTGCAGTGGCACAATCTTCATTCACTGCAACCTCCACCTCCCAGGTTCAAACAAGTCTCACACCTCAGCCTCCCAACTAGCTGGGACTACAGGCATGCACCACCACGCCTGGCTAATTTTTTGTATTTTCAGTAGAGACGGGGTTTCACCATGTTGACCAGGCTGCTCTCTAACTCCTGATCTCAAGTGATCCGCCCTCCTTGGCCTCCCAAAGTGCTGTGATTACAGGCAAGAGTCACCACACCCAGCCCTCTTCTGATTATTTCAACGGTTCACCACTCTCTAACTACAGGATAAAAGCCAGACCTGATTTCTGGTCTTCCTCCCTTCTCCTTCATTCACACTTACCCTGTGTGCAAGCCTTTAGCTATCCTGTTACCCAAGGGCACCAGACTTTATACCTTCAAGCCTTTGCAAGGCTGTCCTCTGCCTAGCCTCCTCTTTTCTGCCCAGCAAACTCCTACATAACACCCTTTGAGAGTCAGTTCAATATTCTCCTTTCTGTGACAGCTTTCAAAGGCGGAGACTCATTCCATCTGCCACATAACCAGAGCACCTATACAAAACTCAAGTAGACCAAGTGCCACTCTGTATAGGTCATTATCTACCCCCTTGGGTGTCTGAATTCCACCCCAACACCTAGCAATACTCTGACACAGTAGGGGTGCATAATGTTTTGTGCAGAACAGTTAGACAAGGTCGAGCCTGATCATGGGATGAAGTTAATTTGTGATTATGCATACGATCAGCAGAGCAGGCAGGGCAGCTCCAGGGAATTCTACCAAGCAGTGTGCAGGATCTTACAGCATGTCATACATGTGCTACAGAAAAAAAAAAAAAAAAAAAAAAAAAAAAAAGGCTTCTGCATGTTGCTCTGAAGAGAAATGGGCAGTATTAAAATGTGTTTCCTATGAATGGAACAGAGGTAAAATAAGAGCCAAAGACCTAATTAATGAATATTCATAAAAGTATACTTGGAAGTATAAACACACACACACACACCCCAGAAACAGGTAGCGAAGGCTTCTCCCTAAAAGAAATCTCCTACCTTATGCTGGGGTGCCACCCTTCTCCAGTTAGTTACTGGCCAGTGGCACAGCACCACGGTCAACAGCTGGAGTGTCACACAAACATGGGTCTGAATCCCTGCAGCGGCTGGTGACCTAAGGCAGGTTTGTAAGTGCTCTATGTCTCAAGTTTCCTCATCTAGAGAATAGAAACATCAATAATGCCTTCCCCACTGTGTGTTGTGAGGGTTACATATGATGATACATGTGAAGCCTTGGCACAGTGCCTGGCATAACGGGAGTGCTATCAATGCTAGTTTTTATCATTATATTTTCAGGCAGGAAAAAGCTATACAAAGATCCTTTTTAAAACTCAAGGCACAAAGACCTGAAAAGAAGTAACCAAGTTGAAAGCAGCTGATGTCAGCTGTGAGGCTGTGCAACACTGACACCTAATTTGGAAAACAAAGTGTAAAGGGAGTGCACCCAACCTGAGAGAGCACCAAAGAAAAGGCACATAGTCCCTGAATGTGATGGAATGTTCTGTCCACCAAAGAGAATGGCTGAGCGTGCTCTGCTCCGCAGGCTGCCAAGACTGGGGAGCGGGGAAGGTAGACAATGCATGATGGATGAAAGCCAAGTGAAGGCCAATCACAGCCAATGAACTCTGAAAATCGTAACTATCACTTACAAACCAAACAATATAATCCAATTCTTATGAAATGACAAAAAAAAATCTATTTTGTTAGCCTGGTTACAGCAATAACCTGATTAATTTTATCCAAAAGACTACTCTGCAGAAGGAAGGGACTCTGGAGAAGCCCCTAAAACTTATCAGCATGTCTCCATCTCCACCTAGGAAAGAAGAGACAGAAGGGAGCAGTCCTGGCCAATGGCCCAGGTGGAAGACAGGATTTAAGGACATGATCAACATGTATCACAGCCCCAACAGACATAATAAGATTATCCACTTAAGTCACCTTGCTCCAATGCCAGCCAGGTTTGCCTAGTTGGTTTCTAAGGTGGATTTTTCATAGAAGAATGGAGCCTGACAACCTGGGTCTGAGAGTGCCTCAAAGTTCTATTTCTCACTGCAAGCAACGAGCTAGCATCCTGAATTCTGCTATCAGTGTCCTATGAGTTTGGCCCCTAAAAGTTCCAAGGCGCTCAATCTGGCTACACTGATAAAAATCAAGCTTTCAGAACTGAAGCTCAGACCCTGGAGCGTGACAACCCTGGAGAAGACACCTGAGCAGGGAGTCAGTCAGTCTTCCTCTCAGTTATCATGCAGCAATCACAGAAAAACTCTAACTGGCTGAAATCAGAAACCCTCTCTGATCCAGAGGTCTCTTCACAGGTTTGCTCTAGTGGGGAAACCATTTATATCATTAAACATCTAGCATTTAAAGCAGACTTGGGAGAGTGTGAAAGAAAGTACCAAACAAGTAACAAGACAAGGCATGCAACTCCTCTCCAAGCCACCCTGCAATATGACCTTTAATAGTCCCAATCCTCCCACTCTACTCACTAGGAAACCTGATGAATACAGGCACCCCCCACCCACCACTTGGTTCCGACATCTTAAAAATGGGAGCTCAAGTTGAAACAAGCTAGGTAGAGCCTTTAGAGCACAGTCCCTATGGAGAGGTATTCCTGATAAATTAACTGCAATTTACATACAATTACCAGTTTACTGGCTGGCCTTTTGTTCTGCACTTCTCTAGTCCTGTTCATTCATTCCAACAGCCTACCTGCTACAGTGTACAACTGCAATAAAAGCTTCAATTTAACATACTTTAACTATTAAAACAAGCTCATATTTATCTAATGGAAAAAATATTAATCACAGTGATTCGAAGGGGCATCCTTTAAAAATGGGATATAAGACTGGGGGCAGTGGCTGACACCTATAATCCCAGCACTTTGGGAGGCCAAGGAGGGTGGATCGCTTGAGCCCACAAGTTCAAGACCAGCCTGGCAACAGAGCAAAACCCCATCTCTACACAAAAATATGAAAACCTAGTTGGACTAGGTGGCACGTGCCTATAGTCCCAGCTACTTGGGAGGCTGAGTTGGGAGGATCACTTGCACACAGGAGGCAAAGGTTGCAGTGAGCCGAGATGGTGCCACTGCATGCCAACCTGGGTGACAGAGCAAGACCCTGTCTCAAAAAATTAAGTTTATTTTAAATTTAAAAAGGAAATTTTCTTTAAAAAGAAATGGGATGTAAGTGGCAGAAAGAAAAGCCACTGCAGATAAAAACAGTAGCCGACTGGCAATTACCTCCAAACCAGGGCAGGAAACCATGGGGCTAGACTAGAGGCCCAGAGCAATCCTAGCACGCCCCATGCCCTTCTCTAGCAGGATGGAGGGCACCATCAGTGTTGACACAAATTAATGCTGCAGTGGTAACAGGAGACTGCCTACAGATTGTCGGGGAGGGGAATAAGAATGAATGTCAGGGCTGGGCGCAGTAGCTCACATCTGTAATCCCAGCACTTTGGGAGGCCGAGGTGGGCAGATCACCTGAGGTCAGGAGTTCGAGACCAGCGTGGCCAACATGGTGAAACCCTGCCTCTACTAACAGTACCAAAATTAGCCAGGTGCGGTGACATGTGCCTGTGGTCTCAGCTAATCGGGAGGCTGTGGCAGGAGAATCGCTTGAACCTGGGAGGTGGAGGTTGCCTATAATCTCCTTTGGGAGACCAAGGTGGGCAGATCACTTGAGCGTAGGAATTCAAGACCAGCCTGGGCAACATGGCGAAACCCTGTCTCTACAAAAAATACAAAAACAAGCCAGGCAAGGTGGCACATGCCTGTAGTCCCAGCTATTCCGGAGGCTGAGGTGGGAGCCCAGGAAGTTGAGCTGCAGTGAGCCGTGATGGCACCACCTCACTCCAGCCTGAGCGACTGGAGAGAGGCCCTGTCTTTAAATAAATAAATGAGTAAAAAATGAACGTGTCGAATTGTTACCTTTATTTAGGGGCCCTCCATCTCAACACCACAATACCTTGGGGAATCCAAGGAAGCTGTGTCAGCTAAGTACCAGAAAACAACCTCCTAGAAGACACAGACTTTATCCATTAGCTTCATTTGGTGAGTTACTTAGTGCTACCATATGTATCTATGGTATCTGCAGTCAGTAGTAATGGCGGTGAAGAGAAAATACTTGAAGGCATTTTCAGTGGTTAAGCCAGACACACAATGGCTTAACCGCTATATCACTGAGGGACTTTGAGCCAATGGCTCCACTTCTCTGAGCCACCTCTGCCATCTGTAAAAGCAGAAGCGATATCCCCCAGGTTAAAGGGAGCAGCAGGAACTCAGTGAGGTTACAACTTCCCAATCCCTGAGAGTTCACACTGTGAACCAGCTACTCTTTGAAGCAACTTATAGGCATTATGTCATCTTATCGTTACATCAACCCTCTGCAATAGATTCTATCATCCCCTTGCCAAATGAGAAAACCTCACCTCACCTCAGAATTAAATTTGTGACAGTGCCAGAATGCAACCCAGGTCCATCAGCTTGCAAAACTGGCTCAAATATTTGTATGTAATGCTTGGCTCAGTGTAAGTGCTTGGGAAATGGGGTTTAATCTTGACATTGTAATGACTCATGGTACCAGCTATGAACCCACCATCTTCTAAAGGAAACTGACAGTCTTTACTAAGGTCATAAGCAGCTTCCACAGGGGCCTAAGGATTGGAAGATGCCCATGGTGACCAAGAACTTACAAAAGAAAAGGAAGGAGCAGGGAGCGAGCTACAGGAAGAAAGGAGAGAAGAATGAGAGAAAGAAAAACACATTAAAAATGGTAAAGCTCCCACATTTTAAAGCTCATTAACTTCTCACTGAATACTTGGATTACTTGTAATCTTGGCCTCCACTTCAGAGAAAGCTCACCCTCAGGCAACTCTATCTATAACTTCACCGCTGAAGTGTGGTCCGGCCAGCAGGATCAGCGGTCCCTGGAAGGTGGTTAGAAATGCAGGATCTCAGCCTCCACTCCAAAGCCTCTAAAACAGAAGCTGTATTTTATGAAGATCCCAATGACCTAAATACACATTAAAGTTGGGATGCACTGATCTGTAATTCATCCTAGCTTCTCTATGTACAATCATACATTTCTGCCTCAACAACCCAGTTTACCTAAGTTTTCCACAAGAGGTTTGGGTGGTGAACACAACATCCTGCCAACTCCTATGGAGGTTTGTAAATGCTTTAAGTCATGGTGGGAGCAGGTCACCAAATACACCCATTTCCAGTGGGTTATTTGGATGAAGCTTCTCATCATCCTCTTATCCTACTTTGCTTTTCAAGACATGTTCACGTTGAACCAAAAAAGGAGACTTTAGAAAGTATATTTTCAGGGCAGAGCTGGGCAACACTGATATTGGGCGTTAATCCACAAAGGTGAAGTAAGTCACTCAATTAGAGGAATGAAATCAAGCCCTTAATTCAACACCATAGCTGCACCATCTGTGGAAATGCTAATTACCCTTCTAGCTCTAGTGCCTTGTCTTCCAACACTCCATCATTACCTTGGCAGTGTTTTCCATACCAAGGGTACCAAATGGCGTAAGGAAGGACATCCGTACTTTTAATGCCCATGGCTACCTTGAAACACTTCTGTAATCTATTTTATTGCATTACAAATGATTGCCCTGCATTAATTTGTCTTTTCTACTCTGTCAAGCTCAGTCCCAGTCACTGAGGATGCCTCCTGTCCCAGTTAAGAGTCTGGCTGTAAAACTGCCTGGCCAAACAATGTCTACTGCTTATCAATAATTAGGATGCCAAATCACAGGTAAGGTGATGATACCCTTCCCCACAGATGGGAAGGAAGCAGCTGTAAACCGATAATATTTCCCACTAGCCTAATGAAGGCTCCCAAACATCTGGTGGCTCTAGCAGAGAGCAATGAAGCATCAATGCCAGTCACAGCCTCTATCAAAGAAAATGGTGTTCAGGTCCAAAAGCTGGCAGACAGAGGCTGGTACGAGACCAGGTACCATGGTGCTATCGGTCTGATTAAATAAGCACTTCCACAAGAACAAGACTATGCTGTCTGAAGCTGCTGTTTTGTCATCCATTCTCACAAAAAAATATTTCTGAGCTGCTTTCAGAGGCCTTCAAGGAGCTCACTTCTCTTGCCAAGTCTTTCTATGAGGAAGCTATTCTCAAAAGTCAGACCCCACCTCAGGCACAACCACATTCTCTTCAGTGTATCATGAGGATTAGAGCCAGAAGTCTGTGTCAATCAGAAGGCCAAGCTGGTTCACAGCACCAGAAATATACAGAGGGGAACAAAGATTTTAACTGGTTACTTTTAATTTCTAAGTCAGCCCTGAGAACTTCCACAAAAACACTGCATGCATTTCCTAGGGAACCCTGCTAAAATCAGACTCACCAGAGCCCCAGCACTTTCCTAATATAATTATAAGAGTTAAACTCTGGGATGTGGCCAGACGCGGTGGCTCATGCCTGTAGTCCCAGCACTTTGGGAGGCCGAAGCAGGCAGATCACCTGAGGTCGAGAGTTCAAGACCAACTTGACCAACAAGGAGAAACCCCATCTCTATTAAAAATATATACATATATAAAAATACAAAAAATAGCTGGGTGTGGTGGCACATGCCTGCAATCCCAGCTACTCGGGAGGCTGAGGCAGGAGAATCGCCTGCACCTGGGAGGTGGAGGTTGTGGTGAGCAGAGATCACACCATTGCACTCCAGCCTGGGCAACAAGACTAAGACTCCATCTCAAAAATTAATTAATTAATTAACTCTGGGATGTACAGAGAGGCATGCCACCTCCATATCCAAGTGACAAACTCACCACTGACTTGCTTTGCAGTATTTGCCAAGTTCCAAAATAGCTAGTTCAAGCCAATTCCCTGTATCCTTCAAGGAATCATCAGTCTACATACGGCAACGACGGCCCATATTGTTTCTCCCTAAAGCCTGCCTACAACCTGCTGAGTTCCCATATGTGGATTACTAAATCCTAGGTTAGAAAGGGATTGGTTCTGACTCTCGTGTAACTTTCATACCTTTATGGGAAAATAGTTAAGTTTAGCTACCCTGTTGGAATCGTATGAAGTCTTTCTGAAATGTTCACAGTAACACCTGGCAGAAGAGATCTAATAGCACAGAGTATATAGCCAAAAGCCTTTGTTCTTACATCTAGGTCAAAGGAAGACGATACCTCTTCTGTAATTAAAGCAGACTGGAAAAAAACAAAGCCGAGGGATTCCCATCACCACAGATGGACTTGGGTAAGCAATTTGGGAACACAACCAAGATATAAATGGCAGCTGACCCAGAAACTAAGTAGAGCATAAGTCAGAGCTTGCAATTACTATTAAAAGTCTATCAACTATTGAACACCTGTTACGCACAGAACACTGTACTAGGCACTCATAGGTGTAACCACAATCCTGTCAGAGGGTATGATCAGCCCCATTTCATAAAGGAGGAAACAGGCTCAGAGAAGTTAAGCAGCCTGACTAAGGTCACACAGCCAGTCAAAGGTGGAGGTGGAACTCTGAGGTCAAAACCCACTCTCCACCTTGCTCTGCTCTTGACAGGTAAGACAAAAGTAACGGGAACAGCCCTTCACAGCCCCACTCAGGGGCCCCAGAATCCCACCCCACAGGTCTTTCCTACCTCCAGTCAGTTCCATTGTCAGCTTTTCATTTTCAATCATTTTCTTCTTTTCTTCTAGCTCAGCAATCAGGTTCTCTTTCAGCTCAACCTTCTTGTCTTCAAATTCTTTCACTGCGGCCTTCTTTTCTTTAATGTAATTTCGTTCCACTTGTTCAGTCTAAGCAAAAGAGAAACACAGGCTGGGAGCACATGGCCCTGGGAGCCAGGGGCTCCAACTCCAGGTCTAGCCCTGTCCTCAACAGCAAAGAAAACACCTTTGCTAGAAACATGACAAATACAGTTTCACTCTCACACACACCTGCAGTAACAAGCGCAGTAACAATGTCTGAGAGCAAGCTTTCCGATGAACGCATAAAATCAGACCCATGTGACTTTTGCTGATTTTTGAGCATGCTTCACTTGTTACTCAGATATATTTCTCTTCCACGTCTTATATTTTATAATAAAACACATTTCTCAAAGATAAATAATTGCGAGGGCTGGGCGCGGTGGCTCAAACCTCTAATCCCAGCACTTTGGAAGGCTGAGGCGGGTAGATCACGAGGTCAAGAAATCGAGACCATCCTGGTCAACATGGTGAATCCCCATCTCTACTAAAAATACAAAAAATTAGCTGGGCATGGTGGCGCATGCCCGTAATCCCAGCTACTCAGGAGGTTGAGGCAGGAGAATTGCCTGAACCCAGGAGGTGGAGGTTGCGGTGAGCCGAGATCGCGCCATTGCACTCCAGC
>NW_016107374.1:7327509-7338630 GCF_001604975.1 Cebus imitator | reverse complement strand
CCTGGGAGGTGGAGGTTGTGATGAGCCAAGACCGAGCCACTGCACTCCAGCCTGGGCAATAGAGCAAAACTCCTTCTCAAAAAAAAAAAAAAAAAAGTCAATAAGCAGTGAGGGGTGAGTCCTCCTTATTCCTCTGTGATAAGCAGAGGCTGCACAACAAGTGAACAGACAGGATGTCTGAACCGAGACCAAATGTCCTTTAGTCAAACAGAACAGTGGTGAAGACTTCCAAAATATCTACTTGGTGATAAAAGGAAAGTCCACCAGATCAGGACAGCAAGATTCCAGTCTCAGAAAGAGCCTGCAAACCCAGAAGATCCATGGTACTTACTTCTAGCTGGAGGAAGAGTTCTGCAAGAGATAAAAAGTGCAATTAGATTTGCTAGGCTGTGCCACCTTTCCAGACAGCAATGTTAGCATTCATTTAGAAGCAGTAATTGTTTTCTGAAAGCATGTTACACAGAGCACATGTTTTCATCAGTGAAACGCTGATATACACGAAGGGAAAGGACGCAGGAAGTACTCAAGTGTAGTTAAAATGTGGCCCTGCCAGCCTGCCAACATGGCAAAACCCCGTCTCTACTAAAAATACAAAAATCAGCCAGGCATGGTGGCATTCGCCTGTAATCGCAACTACTCAAGAGGCTGAGGCAGGCAGGAGACTCACTTGAACCTGAGAGGCAGAGGTTGCAGTGAGCCAAGATTGTGCCACTGTACCCCAGCCTGGGTGACAGAATGAAACTTGGTCTTAAAAAAAAAAAAAAAAAGTGGCCCCGTGGCAGTTCTGCCTGAGGGAAAAAAATGAGCAGCAGAAATCAAACTACTCTGGCAAAATAAAGTTATCCTTCCTTTCACTCAGTGCACCCTCAACGGTCCCCACATGGCTGGATGGGTCAAAAAGAAACAATGCAATTACTCCAAAAGCAGAGTGGATACAATGTTTTAAAGCAGTGGTCCCCAACATTTTTGGCACCAGAGACCAGTTTGGTAGAAGACAATTCTCCCGTGAACTGGGGCAGGTTAAGTGGGCAGGCAGCAGGTGGGGGGGATGCAGCCCAGTGGTCCACAGCCTGAGAGATGGAGAATCCTGTTTTTTTTTGGGTTTTGGGTTTTTTGAGACAGAGTCTCACTCTGTCACCCAGGCTGGAGTGCAGTGGCGTGACTGCAGCTCACAGCAACCTCTGCCTCCCAGGTTCCAGCAGTTCTACTGCCTCAGCCTCCCAAGTAGCTGGGATTACAGTTGCATGCCACCAGGCCCGGCTAATTTTTCTATTTTTAGTAAGACAGGGTTTCACCATGTTGACCAAGCTGGTCTCGAACTCCTGACCTCAGGTGATCTGCCTGCCTCAGCCTCCCACAGTTCTGGGATTACAGGCGTGAGCCAACATGTCCAGCCAAGACCCCTGTTTTAAAGCACTATATGAAGGGCTATGTGTAGTAAGGAAGGACCTTCACAGAGAATCCACAAGACAGAGGCTCCAGGCACTCTTGGGGCTTCACTGTCAGGTGCCAAGCTCTGCTCATGCAGGTGTCTGCCCCTGCAATGCCCTCTGATTTCCTGTTCACGTTCCCAAGTTCTTGACTGAATGCAGCCCACTCCTGAGGCCTTTCCTGATGACTTTTCACTCATCAAGCCCTTCAGATGCCTTATCTAACAGCACTCAACAACTAAGTTAGCACCTACCATGTACCAGTTGATTCGAAACTGTTACCTAGCAGCTTCCCTCACACCTAGATTTACAATAGAGTAGAAACCTGTCTACAAACCCACAACTTGAAGCAAAATTGGTCCATGGCTTCTACTCTTTTCTGGGTGGCAGGGGGCTGTGCATACAGTCCACAAAGATTCTCGGTGGACCAATAACTCATGGAGATGCTATTCTCAGTCTTCTATGGGCCCCTTGGCAAACTTGGCAAATGCTACGAACCCCGTCCCCAGAAAAAAGCACATATACAAATTCACACAAACTGCACAGAATTTTGACAGTTCCCGGAACCCCAGATTAAGAGCCCAGATGTCAATGAATACTTGTTGACAGAGAAAATCAACTGAGGAAAGGGACAAGCCACTCATCATTTTTTTAGCCCCCAGAAGTCCTACCCACTTTGGCACTGGGAATTGCTGGGGATAGGAACCAAGGCACACCCAACCCAATGTGATCATTCCTGTAACAGCTTCAGACCTGTACCATGCACAAGTGGGCCAGAGAGCTGGACTCCTGTGCCATTCCAAGAAATCATGCCTTGCACCAAGTCGAGATGACAATTAGCACTTAGAGGTGCCAGTTGCTGCAGTTAAAGCAGCCAGACACCACTAAAGCAGGTGGTTCATCTCTGCAGAATGTACTTTTTAAAGCTCAAGTCGTGACTGATTTAGGAGCTCTTATACATTTTTACCTAGGGGAGAGAAATGTGAAAGAACACAGGAGGGCCAGGCTTGCTGGCTCACGCCTGTAATACCAGCACTTTGGGAGGCCGAAGTGAGCCAGGCAGATCACCTGAGGTCAGGAGTTCGAGACCAGCCTGGCCAACATGGTGAAACCCTGTTTTTGCTAAAAATACAAAATTAGCCAGGTGCGGTGGCAGGCGCCTGTAATCCCAGCTAATCAGGAGGCTGAGACAGGATAATCGCTTGAGCCCGGGAGGCAGAGATTGCACTGAACTGAGATAGCACGACTGCTCTCCAGCCTGGGAGACAGAGACAGACTCCATCTCAAAAAAAAAAAAAAAAAAAAAAGGAAAGAACACATGAGGACAGGATTGAGAGTCTGAGCAGAATGAAGAAAAACAATTCTATACTCACTCTGCTGTTCTAACTTCAGAAATATGACTCACATCCATTTTCTTTCCTTATTTCTATCCTATGCCAATTCCATGAGGCATTGATATTCCCCTCTACAGATGGGGAAATTGAGGTTTCAAGAGCAAATATTCTACTTAAAAGATCAGATCTAAAGTGAGGAGGCAGGATTGAACATAAGACCACCTCCTTCCACAAATGCCATCTCCTTTATCTGCAAAAGGGGAAGTCTAAGAAGAGCAGCCAGTTGAGGATTTTCAAGACATCTCAAGGAGGTGCTTCAGGGACTGAGTAGAATGGGATACAGCAGGGAGAGGTAGGAGGCGGACAGGCAGAGGGTTAATAGCCGGGGCTCCACTTTCTCAGTGCCCACACATGCTTCAGCCCCTTTTCTATCTGTTGGTATGCACTGGGCAGCTTCTCACTGAGGAGATAGAGTGAAGGGTTGGAAAGTCACTGGACCAGAATAAAAGACGACAGCAGCATGAGGAGTGGCACCCAGCCCTCATTTTAAAACCCATCATTACTTCTACCATCACAGGAACAAGGACTCTGCTGGCACCCAAACTGCTGGCTGACGATGAGCTTTAAAAATTCAACACATACACAAGATTCCCTGTAATCTGAGGAATCCATGTTTACACACTTTCAATAGCTGTCACATCTTACTTTCTGCATGGTTCTTTAACTCATAGCGTTCCTTAGCTTTACACATGTGGTATCTTGTCAATGCAACGGCAAGTTTCCTAAAGTCAAGGCAATGTGTTACATGACTGTATATTCATCACGGTGCTTCGATGTAGCAGGTGCTCAATTAATTTTTGTTAACTGAATACATTTACTGTATACAACTAATCAAAGGTGTGCCTTTTCTCTAAGTTCTTATAAAAACAATACAGGAGGAAAATAACAAGAGGACTCTCCCCAGTCCTAGCACAGAATTCCAAAAGAAACAAACTTAAAAGAGGACAAAAACAACCTACAATCCTTTTCCTCATCAGCACTTCTCACTGTACTTCAGACCAGCCATGCAGACATGAGCAAGAGGGTGCAAGACTACTCTTGGGGTACCAGGGAGAACAACCTAACTGCAAGGAGCCTCCTTGGACACCCTACACTACTAGGCCGTTCTTTAGCAACAGAAGCAAAAGATGAAACGATTTGGGCCGGGCGTGGTGGCTCACGCCTGTAATCCAAAGCACTTTGGAGGCTAAGGCGGGTGGATCACCTGAGGTCGGGAGTTCAAGACCAGCCTGACCAACATGGTGAAACCCCGTCTTTAAAAAAAAGATGAAACCATTTTCCGTAACTGCAGCTTGGAAGTCTCTCTTCTGCAAAACTCTCCTAGACAGAATATCTGAGATACAATTTGGAGAACGGCTTTTAGGGCTAACTTACACTGATGATCAGCAAATGGTCGAACATTTAAAGATGATTCATTTCCATTTAAAGGAGCCTTACCTGCATTCCGTATCCTCTCTTTGTACTGCTGATCTAGTTTTTTCATTCTCTTCTGATATTCCTGTAATGTACCTGATTTCAAGCATTTAAAAAACAAAGTTATTGTGAGTATCAATCTGCTCTACATTTTGTTTCCTAAAATTATTCTCCAGCATCAACACTGTTTCAGTAATACCAAAGGAAAACAAAAGCCAAAGGAAGTCACAACTCGGCAGTTAACTCTGGTTCTTAAGCGAGGCACACAGCAGAAACCATTAGGGGCCTATTCAAAGTCCACCCAACCCAGTGGATCAGGGTTCTGTAGTGAGGGAGGGGGAGTGGAAAGGTGCCAACATCTCCACACTATTCTGATCAGTTGCTGCAACAGTCTCAATCGACGGGCCTTCCTTTCCTGGAAAAGGTTCCTTCTCCTTCAGCAAGGTCTAGGTCAATGCTGTTAAGAATTAACGGCAGAACCTTCTGCACTGGTAGAAGTGTTTCATATCTGCAATGTCCAATATGGCAGCCACTAACCATCTGTTGCTATTTTAGCACTTGAAATGTGGCTAGTGGAACTGAAGAACTGAATTATTAATTAGATTTAAACAGCCACATGTGGCTAGTGACAATATTAAACAGATCAGATAGAGATTCTAACCAAATCGCTATTTATTTCATTGCTCTTCCCACAAAACAGTTAATTATGAGGGGCCCATCTTGTGGAGAGAAGCATTTCCTGATTATAATGCCTGACCACAGGTTAGTCTAAGGGCGTGGATCACTCGCAAGCAATAAAAGCACATGGTAGAAAAAGCAATTTCACTGACAAGGGGACTCCACAATATGAAACCAAAGAGCTCACTGCCACAGCTAACTGTCCCTGGGGCCTCACAATGTGCACACCACTGTGCTAGACGCTCCTTGCGCAGAATCACATCTACTCTTACTATCTTCATTTTACAGATCAGAAAACAGATTAAGCAAGAGAAAGTGGCATGCCCAAGGTCTCATCACTAGATGCAGGGAACATGGGATTCTAACCCCTCACAAAACCGCGGAGCCGGCGCCTTAACTCCGAAGCTGCACCGCCTTTAGCAGCCAGTGGCATCTGACAAAATACCATCCACTGTTAATTTAACAAGCAAAAAGGAGAAAGCACAATGTGAATAATCCACAGGTCATTAACATTTGATTTAGAAAAAATAGTAAAACTTTATTCTTTAATAACAATGTCCCTCCTAAAAATATCTAGCTTTAGGCACAGTGGCATTCAATTCGTATTCCATTGAAAGCCTCAAATGAGATTTATTTGAAGAAAGAATCTCATACATATTGGAAATAAATTTTTCAAAATCAAGGAGTTTAAAAATCACCACTTTACTGACAGCAAAAGACAGCAAAATGTGTACTGGATAGTTAAGATCAGCCAGTTATTTAAAACTCCCATAGAGAAGTGAAATACACAGATTTCAAGGGTTTGTAATATTAAGAAACATATTTAAAAATGCAGAATTCAATCACACACCAACCTTCTTGTAGTTGTTGCAACTGCCTCTTGAGAGAAGCCAGTTTGTCCTGATACATCCTATTAAAAAAAAAGAGAAGTCACACTACCGGATAAAAACATTCAATATTCAATTCCAAAACAACCTACCCACAGAAATGACCTGGGTTGTTAAGGGAATATCATTAATGTTCATTAATGCCCTTCAGGAAAGAGAGGAAACTAAAGTCGGCCTGCTAGCTTAAAATGCATCAGCAGGCTGGGCGTGGTTGCTCATGCCTGTAATCTCAGCACTTTGGGAGGCCAAGGCAGGCGGATCACCTGAGGTCAGGAGGTCAAGATCAGCCTGGCCAGCACGGTGAAACACTGTCTTTAAAAAAAAAAAAAAAAAAAAAAAACAAATAGAGTAAACCTCTGTCAAAAAAAAAAAAAAAAAAAAAATGCACCAGCAGCCACAGGTATCAGAAAACAACGAGAACTCTGTTCCTCCCTCTAATTTTGTAGATTCTCACAGGTTATCCCACCTTTAAATAATCTGTCTAAAACTTACAACTATGAAAATAGCAGAGTTTAATAAATAAGTGACAATGATAAACAGGCAAGAACATACAAAAAAAACAAAGTATGATGCCATTTTTTTCTGAATTTAGAAACAATACATACACAACATAGAAATGGCATTAAACACAAGTCTTACATCGACTCTACAATTAGATTATAAGTTAGAAGGGAGTAAGATTATGCCTTCAGCATGTTTTTCTAAACAAATAGGCTTAGCTATGTAAAAACTAAGTCAATAAACCTTCATGTCATTTTTTTTAAAGCACTACTTTTTTAGGATCAGAGAAATAATAGTAATTCAGAAACAAAAGTTAAAAGGCAGCATTTATTTGCAGCCCCAGCTGGATGAGAATACACAGCACACACAAAGCAAAAGCATTTGGAATGTTATTTTTTTCCTCTCACATCTAATGGATTATAGGCAGTCATAACTTCAGCAAGTCGGCTTGAAGGTAGATTCCACACATAAATCACATTTCAGCAAGTATTTTTGCTTCTACCTGAATAACACCCCCAATTTAACAGTGATAAAAACAGGATTTGTGATCTGAAAGAACACTGTCCAACATATAACAAGCACAATAACCTTCTGGTATATGTGCTGCTAAAGTGAGCATGTGGGCATGATAACTTTTTTAGTGCTCAAATAAGGGCTGCAAATACAACCCAACTCTCTGTTAAGCGGGAGAGCAGACAGAATCTGAGACTCACAGATGTCTGACTCTTTTAGGGCAAATTCTTATGTACTTTCAGTGTTCACCTTGAATCATACAACACATTCCATTTTAATCAAAACTATTTTCTATATCATCAAATACTAACAGAGGCCACACAAGGTGACTCATGCCTGTAATCCCAGCACTTGAGGAGGCTGTGGCGAGTGGATCACTTGAGGTCAGGAGTTTGAGACCAACTTGGCCAACAAGGTAAAATCTCACCTCTACTAAAAAAAAAATTCAGGCCGGGCGCGGTGGCTCAAGCCTGTAATCCCAGCACTTTGGGAGGCTGAGGCAGGCAGTTCACAAGATCAGGGAGTTTAAGACCAGCCCAGCCAACAAGGTAAAATCTCACCTCTACTAAAAAAAATATTAAAACTTAGCCAGGCAAGGTGGCGGTGCCTGTAATTCCGGCTAATCGGGAGGCTGAGGCAGAAGAATCACTTGAATCTGGCAGGTGGAGGTTGCAGTGAGCCAGGATCACACCACTACACTCCAGCCTGGGCAACAGAGCAAGTGAGACTCCATCTCAAAAAAAAAAAAAAAAAAAAAAAAAAAAACCAAAAAAAAAAAAAAAAAAAAAAAAAAAAAAAATACTAAGGGACACAATTAAAAGACCATCTCAAAATGCTGAAGCCGATCAAGTACAGAAGAGAGAACAAATGAGTAAACTACGTACAAGTATTTAGAAATCCAAGCTATCAAATTTTCCAGCACTTTGACAGTTCCAGCCAATACTTTGAATTCTGAGTCTGTCAATACTAACAAACTGAAGAATCAACAGCAGCAAAAAATTCACATTCATGGAGATCATGCATGAGGAAAGTAACAGGTATGTAAAAATACCTCGCAAATGGTCAAGGTTAAATCAAGCTCTTTGCTTGAAGAGAATAAAGAGCAAGCAAAGCTTCAGAAATGAAACTGTGAGAAAGATCATATTAATTATTAAAGCAATTCTTTTTAGTCCAAAGTAGGAGGATCACTTGAGGGCAGGAGTTTGAAACCAGTCTGGGCAACATCATAAGACCCCGTCTCTTACAAAAAATCAAAATATCAGGCAGACCAGGCATGGTGACACATGCCTGTAGTCCTAGCTACTTGGAAAGCTGAGGCAGGAGGATCACTTGACATCAGGAGTCTGAGGCTGCAATGAGCTATGACTGTGCCACTGCACTCCAGCCTGGGCAACAAAGCAAGACCCTGTCTGTTAAACAAAAGAAAAAAAAGCTGAGCACATTGGCTCATTCTCATAATCCTAGCACTCCGGGAGGTCGAACCAGGAGGAATGCTTTAGCTCTGGAGTTTGAGACCAGCCTGGGCAACATAGCAAAACCTTGTCTCTACTAAAAACTTTAAAAATCAGCTGGGCATGATGGCACGTGCCTATAGTTCCAGCTACTTGGAAGGCTGAGGTGGGAGGATCAATGGATTGAGCCACGGAGGTTGAGACTGGAGTGAGCTGCTATCGTGCCACTGCACTCAAGCCCAGGTGACAAAGCAAGACCCTGTCTCAAGAAAAGTGGCCCAGCACAGTGGCTCAGGCCTGTAATCTCAACACTTTGGGAGGCCAAGAAAGGCAGATCACCTGAGGTCAGGAGTTCAAAGACCAGTCTGGCCAACATGGTGAAACCACATCTCTACTAAAAACACATACAAAAAAACAGCCAGGCGTGGTGATGCATGCCTGCAGTTCCAACTACTCAGGAGGCTTAGGCATGACAATCACCTGAACCTGGGAGGCGGAGGTTGCAGTAAGCCGAGATCGTGCCATTGCACTATAGCCTGGGTGACAGAGTGAGACTCTGTTTCAAAATAAAAAAGTAATCTGTCTTTATTCAGCACTGGTTAGACCTAGCTGAATTACCCCCTTTGAGTTACAAAGCGCAAAAACAATGGCAAAAAGCCACCAAACATTTGCAAAAAGGACCTTA
Organism: Cebus imitator; assembly: GCF_001604975.1. Classification (NCBI taxonomy): domain Eukaryota; kingdom Metazoa; phylum Chordata; class Mammalia; order Primates; family Cebidae; genus Cebus; species Cebus imitator. Next base: position 7,329,678 of record NW_016107374.1, on the reverse strand, counting down.
AAGGAAAGGAATGTGGATCATCTTGCTAAAACGTAAAGAACTTTAAAAACCTAACACGTTCAACAAATATGTATTAAATATACTTTATACTGTCTTCCAACTGGGTGTATGCTAAAACTGAGTGGGATTTTCGTTTCTCTGGATCTGTTCAACTGTGGCTCTGTCTGAAGACAATGAGAAAGCTTAGGTGAGAACATGTGCAAACATGGACAGAGCACTGGCCTAACAGTCAGCAGCCGGTCGGGTGTAGCGGATGGATCACTGGTAATCCCAACACTTTGGAAGGTCGAGGCAGGTGGATCACCTGAGGTCAGGAGTTCGAGACCAGCCTGGCCAACATGGCGAAACACCATCTCTACTAAAAATACAAAAATTAGCCGAGTGTGGAGGCACATGCCTATAATCCCAGCTACTCAGGAAGCTGAGGCAGGAGAATTGCTTGAACCAGGGAGGCAGAGGTTGCAGTGAGCCAAAATCACATCACTGCGCTCCAGCCTGGGTGACAGAGTGAGACTCCATCTCAAAAAAAAATTTTCTTCTGAATTAAATAAATAAATAAGAGTCAGCAGCCCTGTTTTTCAATCATGGCTTCTCTGAGCTCTCCAGGCCTCTGGCACCTTGTCTAGCATGTTAGTGCAGTGAGTTCATGCTCATCTGAGAACCCAGTTGCTTCAAGACACTAATTACCCTCTTTGTGCACTGGTTTTCCCATTAAAAAACAAAAATAAAAGGCCAGGCATGGTGGCTCATGCCTGTAATCCCAGCACTCTGGGAGGCCAAGGTAGGCAGATCACAACAAGGTCAGGAGTTCAAGACCAGCCTGACCAGTATGGCGAAACCTTGTCTCTACTAAAAATACAAAAATTAGCTGGGCGTGGTAGTACACGCCTGTAATCCCTGCTACTCAGGAGTTTGAGGCAGGAGAATCGCTTGAACCTGTGAAGCGAAGGTTGTAGTGAGCGGAGATCGTACCACTGCACTCCAGCCTGGTGCCAGAGCAAGACTCCATCTCAAATAAAATAAAATAAAGGAGTAAGTGGTAAAAGGTCCTCTCCTGTTGTATAGCTTCATTCCCTCCCCTGTGTCCATTTCCCTCAGGATCTTTTCTAGAGAGTACTCAACAGAGTCTTATAACGGGAAGACCGATTAAATGTGATTAATGTAAAAAGGAGAACTGCAAATATACAAGGTCTTTGGAAGCGCTTTGGTCAAAACCATACACGTAAGATCACTACAGATTAAGCATTCCTTATTTAAAATGCATAGGAACAGAAGTATTTTGGATTTTTTCAAATTCTGGATTATTTGCAATGTACTTACCAGCTGAGCATCCCAAATCCAAAAATCTGAAATCTGAAACAGTGCAATGAGCATTTCCTTTGAGCATCACGCTGGTACTCAGAAAGTTCTGGATTTTGAACCATTTGAGATTTGAGATTTGGGATGCTCAACCTATATGAAGATTTTGTTGTCAATTCTGTTCCAGAAAAGACACAGAAAAATCATACTCACTGTTCTTTCATTTCTACATAGTCTTCTTCATCATGCTTTGCCAGGTCAGTTTCACTAGCATCCTCAGTGTCTGAATAAAGTTAGGAAACAGGGACTAGTTAAAATCATAATTCACAGAGTTTGTGTCACCTGACATAGAACATGCACTTAATACACTCCTGTAAAATCAATTTCTATTCAGTTTAGGCCTGCAAAAAGCCATCAATGAAAAACATTACATACAGTTAGTTTGCCATCCCTATCTGCAGATGTGAAACCTGTGGACACAGAAGGCCAATGCAAAGAATTTGAGCATCCTCAGATGTGGTATCCATGAAGTCCTGGAACCAATCTCCCATGGATACCGAGGGACAGCCATACTTCAGAAAAGAAAAAGCCATTTCCAACTTATGGTCGAATTTACACAAAAAGCTTGCCTTTAATGCCTGTAATCCCAGCACTTTAGGAGGCCAAAGTGGGCAGATTACTTGAGGCCAGGAGTTTGAGACCAGCCTGGCCAACATGGTGAAACCCTGTCTCTACCAAAAACACAAAATTTAGAACCAGGCACCGTGGCTTACGCCTGTAATCCCAGCACTTTGGGAGGCAGAGGCAGGTGGATCATCTGATGTCAGAAGTTCAAGACCAGCCTGATCAACATGGAGAAACCCTGTCTCT
>NW_016107374.1:7319103-7327167 GCF_001604975.1 Cebus imitator | reverse complement strand
AATATCTGATAAAAACGTAAATGCTGTGTAAATAGTTGTTACACTATACTATTTAGGAATAACAGAAAAAGTCTGCACATCTTCAGTACAGATCCAGCTTTTTTTCCTGAATATTTCTGAGCTGCACTTGGTTCAATTCACAGATGCAGAAACCACAGACATGGAGAGCCAACTGTATACAATAAAAAAAGGGGAATCCGTCACAAATAATTGAAATATTTTCCAACTTACAACTTAAGGGAAAAAGAAGGCTGCCAGTTGATCAAACAAAAACTGTTTCAAAACATCTTAAACATTGTTCTTGGAACAAGATAATGGCTGGAGTGTCTACAAAATTTCAATAGCCCCTATAGTAGAAAGGAAAAAACTCAATTTTGGTGCCACCGCTCCCCCTCTTGGGCATGCGATGCAGTGCAAATGCTTCACATTCGAAACCTCTCTCTGAGCCGTGTCTTCCGATGGAGTTAAACCGAATGCAGTTCCTTCAACTTTATATGTCATGTATCTGCAGCTGTCTTTTGTAAGGCTGTTGCAGATCCAAATTCCCACAAACCCTTCTCCCCTCCTTCAGTCAAGAGGCGTTCCCTGAGTTCCCGCCAGCCACATTACTCAGCACTCGGAGGCTCAGATGAATGAAACACATGCCCCATTCCAAACAGCTGGTCTAGCTTTTGCTCCACGGCCCGATTTTGTCCCAGAATATTCGATTCATATATCAGTCTCTAATTCCTCTTTCTTCTCCCTTGACTTTTCATAATTCATCATCTTCCTCCTCCTCCATCCCTCCAAAATAGTGTTCCTCACACTTGCCAAATTATAAAGCCCAGTTTGAAAAGCAAGACTCTGGACGCTGTCATGACAGTGCAAAGAGCACGGACTGAAAACATAGCACCTGGGTACCATTAAGCAAATCCCTCTCTCTCACCTGTTTCCGGGGGGGGGGAGGATGGGAGGTGGGGGAGAACATTTACTGCACAAGGCCAGGCACTTTATGCGCATGTCATTTAATTCTTATACCGACCCTAGAAAGTGCTTTCCAGGGCAGGCGTGGGAATTAACCAGCTCCATTACAGCTGGGTAAATCGAGGCTGCAAAGCTTAAGTTTACAAAGCTGAGTTGAGTGACAGAGCAAAATTTAAACCTGTATCTCGCTGGTTCTAGGTCCCTTTCCTTTAACCAACCTGAGTTCTCTTATCTGTGCCACCTGAAGTATAGCTTATGCATTTCGGGGGTGCGGAGGGGCAACTTAGGACTCTGATGCTCTCAGACACAAAAAAGGTGTGAACTACACTCGGTGCATTCAATTTAGTGGGGATGAGTTTCCCATTCCCACTAGTGAAGATCTGAGGTTCAATGAGAGACGGTTGGGAGGGAGGACAGGGTCGTAAACGGACCCCCAGCGTGACAACATCTAAGTCCCTCCTCCCCATCACAGTCGAGTGTAATGCACTCAGGGTTTCCCCGCTAATCTAGCACGGATGGGGGTAACTTCCCCGAGCCCCGCAACTCCCAGCGGCCCCTCCACGCAGCCCCAGGCCCCGGAGGCCGCCCCGCCCCTCTCCCAAGCAGCCCCACCCCCTCCCCAGGCGGTCCCACCTCTGCTCCGGACTGCCCGGCGAGCTGCAGGACTCACCTTCGTCCGAGTCGCGGCCCCGACAGCTGCGCTCGTCGTCCTCGGCGCTCTCCAGCTCTTCGTCCTCCTCGGGGTAGTACTCGGGGGCCGGCGTCGCTCCAGCCGGGGCCGGGGCCGGGGCCAGCAGCCCGGCGGCACTCATGTCGCCTCTGACTGCGGCTAACCGTGGCCCAAGGACACCGCGGCCACCCGCGCTGGGCACTCGCCGTCTGTCTAGCAGCGTCCGAGGGAGCCCCCAACCCGAGGAACTGGAGCTGCGGCGACCCCTTCCCCGTCTCCGCCGAGCTCCGCCCCCCGCGCCCGCGCTCGGCAACGGGGGCCTCGCGCCTCGGGCGACTTCCGGGTCGAGAGCTGCCCGACGACGGCCTGACTCCGCCATTCTTGGGAAAGTGGAGAGGCCGCTGGACGCCCCCGTCGCCACAACCTCAGCCCTTTCATCGCCGTCTTAAAATTCTCAACGTATAGTGGGGGAGGGGCAGAGGCAGGTTCTCTAGAGTCAGGCAAATCCTCGGGCAGGCCCAGCAGCGGTCAGGACCCCGAGGCTCGCAGGCGACTTACGGAAACAGCCGCCAGGCGGCGCCTGGAGCCAGAACTAAAGCGGGGATCTTTAGCGACTTAGGGGAGGAAGGTTTGAAGGGCCCTTGGCAGGTGGAGGTGGTCTCTAATTTAAACCGGAACTACGTGAACTGCCCCCTTATTAGGTCGGGAAGCCTAGACATCCAGAGTGTGCGTGATCATGCAGCCTGGCTCCTTCTCTGACTATTTGGAGAGTTATTAAGAGCTAAAAGACACGGATGCTGATATGCCATCCTGGGGTCAGCAAAACAGTATTTTCTCAGTCCTTGGGAATCCTTTCTGTTTGTGTAAGGTTTATACGATAGGATGTTCCCCCGGTTTTACAAGTGAGAAACGAGCTGTCATTTGCCTTAAAAAAAAATAGTAACGTCCAGTCTGACGTTTTAGACTCCGATACCCAGGCCCTCCACCATACAGCTGCCTTGAATATTAATTTTTTTTAAAGGTGTTTTTGCCTAGTCCAACAGCTTGCTCTTAACTCTCAACTGAGGAAGGGAGAATTTGCCTACCAGAAGTAATTTGGCCAAGTAAGGCCCACGTGAAAGCTTAAAAAACAAGAGAGCTGGGTATCCGCAAGAATTAATTTGTGCGATTCCGAGTAGAAGAGGGACCCTATGTTATAAGTTTTGCTGAACGAATAGGTTTAAGGTGTCCCTTTAAGAGCAGCGTGGTCTAGTTTTGTGCAGCGAGAAAAAAAAAAAGGTTTTTAATGGTTTCGCCAAAGTAGCCCCACTTTTATGTTCCATCTGAGTCTCCGTAGGAAACGCAACCGGTAGTGAAAATGAACACAGATGTGAAAAACAGGGTGGAACCAAATATTCCCATTCTCAGACCTTTTGTGATCAAATTTATCTCTGAATTGGCCCCCATGGACTCTTCTAAAAATGAAACGTTATTCTCATCCCATTTATTTTGACATTTATTTACTACCTTGTTTTAATTTAAATCTTGGCTCTATTTGTAAGGGATTTTTTCTCCCAGCAAAACTAAAGAATTTCCAGAATGGAATCCTAAGATGTCTTTCCAGGAGTTCCAAGATCTTCTGAAGTGCCTTCTAAATAAGAATCACTCTCAGATCTCACCGTAGGTCTGCCATCTATATTTAAACTAGGATTTCAGAACTGTCTCCTGTCCAAAAGATGAAGTCATTTTCTTTCTTTGTGCTGTTGGGTCACATCTAAATTATTTGCAATCAAATATATTGAGTAACTTGCGTGTCTATCAGGAGAATAATCATAGTGCAGAAAAAGCAAAGATTTTAGAAATCAGAGTTCATTTATATAATTTTTAAGTTTATTTCATTGCTAAATGGTTTCAAGATGCTGAGATTTTTATCATGCTTGTTTTATTTCTATCTTCTTGACTGCAAACAGCATCTGTTAATGGTGATGCATTTCTTTTTTATATGTAATGAACAGACTCAACTGAGCACGTGGGTGATGAAAACTTACCCCATTTTTTTAATCCAGATTGCCAGCCGCAGAACTAAAAAATGCTCTTTAGTGATGGTGGACCTACTCAAAAAAATTCTCTTATGGCTTTAGTATTGCCCAACCTTTAGAGTTGTTTAATATGATTTTGGACAGTAGCTATAATCCTGTAAAAATCAAGTACAAAACCATGTTTTTCCACCTTGAAATCTTTTTCTATATCCATTCTCAAAATGATACTCAGCCACACTGCTCAGGAGAAACCTTCAGAACTCGAAGTCATGCCAGCTCCATTTGCACAACTTCTTTGCTTTTAGGCCTTCTCTGCCTACCCTAACACCCAAACTGAAACTTTAAAGGGGAGTATCACAATTGGAATGGGGTATGAATTTTTTTTTTTTTTTTGATACATTGTTTTGCTCTATCACCCAAGCTGGAGTGAAGTGGCTCAATCTCGGCTCACTGCAACCTCCGCCCCCCACCAGGTTCAAGCGATTCTCCTGCCTCGGCCTCTCAAATAGCTGGGATTACAGGTGCGCACCACCATACCAGGCTAATTTTTGTATTTTTAATAGAGACAGGGTTTCACCATGTTGGCCAGGCTGGTCCCGAACTCTTGACCTCAGGTGATGAATGGAATATGATTTTTAAACACCAGAAGAAACATGTATACTGTTTAGAACACAAACACATTTTGTCAGCTGGGGTTAAAAAGTTAACAATCAGCAGGGCAGGGTGGCTCACACCTGTAATCCCAGCACTTTGGGAGGCTGAGGTGGATGGATCACTTGAGATCAGATGTTCAAGACCAGCCTGGCCAACATGGTGAAACCACGTCTCTACTAAAAATACAAAAATTAGCCAGGCATTGGTGGCACACACTTGTAATCGCAGTTACTCAGGAGGCTGAGGCAGGAGAATTGCTCAGACTCAGAAGGCATAGGTTGAAGTGAGCCAAGACTGCGCCACTGCACTCCAGCCTGGGTGACATAGCGAGAATTCACCTAAAAAAAAGTTAACAATAGAGGGTTCTCTGAGAACTAAGGCCTTTATACATCTGACAAAACTTAGGATCAAAATGTGTTTCTGAAACAAAACAATTTATTCATAACAAACTAAATTCTAAAGTCCATAAACTGACTTTGGGGTTTAAGAGTAAGGAAAGGCTGGGTACGGTGGCTCACGCATGTAATGCCAGCACTTTAGAAGGCCAAGGTGGGTGGATCACGGGGTCAAGTGATCCAGACTACCCTGGCCAACATGGTGAAACCCCGTCTCTACTAAAAATACAAAAATTAGCTGGGCGTGGTGGCGCGCGCCTGTACTCCCAGCTACTCAGGAGGCTGAGGCAGGAGAATCGCTTGAACCTGGGAGGCAGAGTTTGCAGTGAGCCGAGATAGCGCCACTGTATTTCAGCCTGGTGACAGAGTGAGACTCCGTCTCAAAAAAAAAAAAAGGCAAGGGAAGCTGTTTTGTTTCCAGTGTTGGTTTGATCGGTATATCCAGTTTCACAAAAATAACACGAATGGGTCCTAGCAGGATGCACTTTCACCCTGGGCAGGAACTATCCTTTAGCGTGGATCAAGAGCAGTCTCTGATTATCACGTTACACTTGGGTCAAAGCTCATTATCCTTTGGCCACTCGTTCACATAGAATCATTAAGATCTGTGGCCCTGGAAAAAGGTTATGTTGAACAGGTTTGCTGAAACCTTGTTAAGCTAATAATAGGGTTCCCCAACCACAGTCTTTCTACTGTCCAAAATCTGCAAACTGAAAATTTCTAAAGCTTTGTCCTTGTACCCACCAAAATGTGCTTTGAACGCTTAGTTGGGCAAAGTATGCACCCGGTACTGTATATAATTTTTTTTTCCCCCAACGGCATCAAACTGACGGCTGCTGAGCTCAGTGCAAGGAGAAGCAACTCTTCCTACAAGAGATTTTTTTTTAAATGGTTTAAATCAAGGAAATTTTTACAAATCCTGGGCAAATAAATGCTACATCAGTTAATGGCAGAATTACTAAGAAAGTTATGCAAGGTCTAGCGAGAGACTGGGGTCCTCCGCAAAGGCTCTAACATAGTGGTCCCTGGGAATCTCCCAAAAAAAGTAAAGGCGTAGGGAGAAGCGCCATGAACCTTGACCCGAAAGCAGCACAAACAAGACTGACCGCACCCCAGGCGGGCCAGTGAGTTACTAGAGTTGCAAGGTCTTCCGTGTCTGAGGAAACCCCGCCCCGCCCTGTCCCGCCCTGTCCCGCCCACCGACACTCCGCCAATCTTCGGGCTCCATCGACCTCTCGGCTTCCCAGGCTCCTGCAGTCAAATACCTATATACGGCTCCGGCCCTGTGCCCCGCGATCAGGGAAAGTCAGTAGAGAGCCTATCGGAGCCAGGCTGGGGGCGTGGTCCGGGGCAGGGGGCGGGCGGACTGAGATGGTGGGGCGGGGCGTGCTCGGCGCAGTCGGGTGCGATTGGCCACCCCTGGCAGGAGCCGCACCTCGGACAGCAGCAGCAGCCGCGGCCGCGAGAGGGTCCGTGTGGCTCTGGGCGGCGGGGTCCTGCGTGGAGAGTGGGACGCGACGCGGAAACCTCAAGCAGAGGCTCTGCACAGCCGGATCCGGCACTCAGCTACCGGACCTAGGGATCCGCCGGGGGACAAGCCACAGGAGAGCGACTCAGGAACAAGTGTGGGAGAGGAAGCGGCGGCAGCGGTGCGGGGCCCGGGGGTGGTGACAGCAGGTCTGAGGTGAGAGCACCGGGGCGCGGGGCAGTGACAGCGGGAGCCGAGGCGGCGGGACCCTGGGAGGAGTGAGGGCGCGGGGGACCCGAGTGAGGGGAGTTCCGGGAGCGCGCTCGACAGTGCGGACTGTGGAGAGGAGACCCCGAGAGGGACCGAGGCTGTGGGTCTGAGTGGGGGGACTCCGAGAGGGTGCAAGGCTGAGAGTCTGAAGGGAGGGGTCTCCCAGAGGGGCCGGGACAGTGCGCGTGAGAGGAGGGGCCCCGGGGAGGGGCTGAGGTATCGGAGTGAGGGCGGGTGCCTCAGGAGGCACTAGGATAGGGGAGTGAGGGGAGGGGTCCCCATGAGGGGCCAGGTCCCAGAAATGGTCCAGGACAGCGGGGTGAGGGGAAGGGTCCCCGAGAGGGGCTGGCACTGAGAGTGGAGATGGAGACCTCGAGAGGGGCTGGGAGAGTGCCCAGGGAGAGGAGACTCCCAGGTGAGGGGAGGAGACCCTGAGAGGAGCCGGGACAGAGGGTCTGGAAAGAGGGGACCGGTCAGGGGATGTGAAGACTGGGGATTCCCAGAGGGCTTAGAACTGAGAGTGTGAGAGGAGCCCAGGTAGCGCCGGGACAGCGGGAGGAGAAGAGGGCTCCCGGAGAGGCGCTGGGCTGGAACAGCGGAGCTGAGGGCAGGACACCCGGAGAGCGGCTGGGACAGCGGGTGTTAGCAGGGGGACTCCGAGAAGGGATAGGACAGCGGGGTGAGAGGAGGGCACCCCCAGAGGGCTCGGGACAGCGCGTGCGAGCGTGGGACCCCGAGAGGGGCTTTGAGCGTAGGGTGCAGGCGCGGACCCCGAGGGAGGAGTGTTGCACCCGGGGTGCGGGTCGGGCCCCCAGTTAGCACAGCGGGGGCCCGGCGTAAGGGTTCGAGCGCGCTGAGTTGCGGGAGTCCCCCCCGCCCCGAACGGCCGCGGCGGGGAGCCTGGATCGCTGTAGCGGTGTCGGGCAAGTGGGAACCGGCGGCAGCGCCGATGAGTGGAGCGGGGACGTTCTCCCAGGGTCTGGCATCCGCGACCCTGGTGGAGTATGAGCCCCCAGGGCTCCCGGGGGGACTCTGGAGCAGGACTATGTAAGAAACATTTCTGAAGTGGAACGCACAGGCTGGAGGGGCTCGAGGGGCTGGTGGGGCTGGCAGCACGTCAAAGATCTTGGAATGATCTAGAGACCTGCGCAGCCTGACCTCTTCTCACTGGCCCACTGGCTTCCCATTCGTTCCTTAGAGTTTGATGTGGATGACTTGAAAGCGAGGGGCTTAATGAAAAGGTCAGGTGAAAAGTTAGAAGGGGCTTCTTCAAACCTCCCCAACTTCCCCCACCGCAAGAAGTTGAAAGGGACAGGGATCCTTTTGGAGACCCGTGTTTTAGATGAAATGAGAATATTTCTTTGATAGATCCTTGTATTTTCCTGGACTACTGGTTTTTCATTTTAACTCGAGGAGCTAAGAAACTTTGTCAGATTTGGCAGCGTATCAGTATCAATGTTTACCATGTAGATTTAAAGGAACTATACTAGTTTGGAATCCGGACTGTTTAACTTTGATCTGTTGGAGATAGTTGTACGGTCAAACTAAATTTTCAAAAGAGGTTTTGGGGTCGCATAACTAAGAGTTCTTTCCAATTAGATTTCTCTTTTTTTTTTTTTTTTTTTT
>NW_016107374.1:7312416-7318508 GCF_001604975.1 Cebus imitator | reverse complement strand
TGCAGTGAGCCGAGATCGCGCCATTGCACTCCAGCCTGGGTAACAAGAGCGAAACTCCATCTCAAAAAAAAAAAAAAAAAGGTTGAAACAAATAGTGGGAAGCAATAGGGGGCAGGATTTGGGGGACAGCTGCCTAATCTGAGGGATGTGAAAATTGAACTAAAGATCAGGCTAGTCCTTCACAGTACTTAGCATATGCTAATACTGCCCTACCTACCTTTCAAACTCAAATGTACATGCTTTGTTGTAGTTGTACCCAGCAGTCTCGTATTTGAATGTTTAAAACCTCCTTTTCAATGTTTATAGGTTGTGTCTCGCATCTTCTCTTGGACTGGTTTCTTTTTGATAGAGCCAGACATAGAAAATGATGGTTTTAGGAAAATAGTGGGTAATGTAATTAATATATAATGTCGGTTATTTAGATATCGCCTTTGTTTCAGGTTTAGAATGTGTTTTATTAGAAGTCTTTTGCCAGTGTTTAATATGGGCAGTTTCAACTAAGAGGAATAAAGGAATGTATAATTTCCTAAAGATATAATGTAGATGCCTTACACATAACTGCTGTGTAAATCCAAGGCAAAAATTACTGAAGTAATTTTTTATCAGGGTGATAAGCAGAGGACATGCACTGTTTAGGGAGTTTATTTGACATTACCTGATACAGAGCAGTTCTTATATGACTTCAAAGAGTGTGGAGCTTGATGTGGTTATGAAAGTTCCACTAACTAGAAGTCGTCTCCTGAGAAATAGAAATTATACAGATGAGAGGAACAACAATAGAAAATACAGATTTAAAATGTGAGACACTATATTTTAGATGTGAGTGTAATTTTTTTACATTAAAATTATTTTTTCAGAATGCTAGGTAGAATTCAAGTAAAAATAAGGTCAGTTGACTCAAAGGGTATTTAGAAAGGGGCATATATTCATTTTGCAATGCATATAATGTATGAAATGGTCTGTGGAAGGATTGAGAATCTCAATACCAATAACTTTACAAAGTAATAGAAATATTTTAGCAGAGAAGCTTTCACCATACTTGTAAGCTCATTTCTGACTGGTACAACTGGTCATTTCTTAAGACAAAACATTAAATTTATTTCCTTATAAGAAAAGGAAGTGCTCTGATACTCCCCTAAGTGATTACTAAGGCAGTCATTTCAACCACATTATGTTATGGTGTTGATCCAGAGACCTTAAAGAGAGATTCATTGCAGTAGAATTTTTAGTGCTAGGAAAGGCCTATAATAACTTCATTCCCCGGAGGATTAGGAGAGTAGGGATTCTGTGAAATTTTTTTTTTCATTTGTTTCAAAAAATTAAAACTACATTACGAGAAGCTAAAAATGTGTGAAATTATGATACCTTTACTTGTTTGTTTGTTTATTTATTTATTTATTTGAGACAGGGTGTAGCTCTGTCACCCAGGTTGGAGTGCAGTAGTGGGATCTCCTCTCACTGCATGCAGCCTCTGCCCCACAGGATCAAGTGATCCTCTTGCCTCAACCTCCCTAGTAGCTGGGACCACAGGTGCGTACCATCATGCCCGGCTTTTTTTTTTGGTAGAGATGAAGATTCACCACATTGCCCAGGCTGGTCTCAAACTCCCGAGCTCAAGCAATGCATCGGCCTCCGCCTCCCAAAGTGCTGGGATTACAGGCATAATAAGCCCACTGTGCCCAACTCCTTTGTTCATTTAAACTGTTCATTTTCTATTAAAAAAACAACAACAACAACAACAAAAGAAGACATTAAGATGGAGCCTTATAGTTCCATATGAATGCTTACAACAACCGCACATTGCAAGTTCTTTTTGATTCTCAAACTGTTTCCAGTTTTTGTGTGGCAGGATGCAAATGATGCAAATACAGCCCACTATATACAATAACACATTTTACACTCTCCATACTACTGGAGTCATACACAGGCAAACCATTATAATCGTAGAGACTACCTTGGTTTCTAATTTGGTGTAATGCTTAAGCCAACCTGAATAAACACTCTCATTGCTTGCCAGTATTCATATTTGTTGATTTCAGTAGTATAGGGGAATAAATGAAAACTGTTGGTACTTTTTTTAAAAGATAGTCTTAGTTAAAAGACTCTTTTTAAAAAATAATTGTTTCCCTAGTTTTCATTTTCTTACCCATGCCGCCGCCACCCCCTCCCCCACCAAAAAAAGAAGGGAGAGAGGGAGGGAGGATTTTGTGACTCTCCCAAAAAAGATGACTTTTCAGTTTGTTTTCAATGAGAGATTCCTGTCAATTAGAATGGATAGTTTTTGAATTTTTTTGGGGGGGAACTTTTTCTTTTTTTTTTTTAATTTATATTTTTAATTTGTGGGATATTATAAAATTGCATATCAGCATAGGGAATTTAATTTGTGATAATTTAGCTTTATCACCCATTTAATTGGTTGCTTTATTATTTGTAAGCTATATTAAAAGTTTTGTTTTACAGTTTCTTAGGCTCAGCTAAGTGAAAGAAACATAAGCGATATTTGTCTCCACCTATAATTATAGATTAGTTGTATTGAATTTATGGGCCAAAATGTGATCCCCCTCATTTCCAAGCTATAAGCACCAAATTAAAAAAAAAAAAAAAAAAAAAAAAAAAACTATTTCAAATTTGTATGATAACTGGTAGAATGAAATTGATAAATTTTATTGTTCCAGACATATGTTGTTAAAGTTATCTGCTTTATAAATCAACTTAATATATTTTTTCCTGTCTGACTAGAGATTTGTTAGGGATATTGAAGTATATTTAAGATCTTTCTAAGTTATTTATACTTTGCAAATTAAAGGGCTACTTCCTTGGCAACTGAATGACTTAGGGGCCAATTTCTTTGTTATCGGGGATTAGTCTTCTAACCATTTGTCACTGCCTCATAAATACACATTTCTAATCCCTAGAGTGTGTGAGAAAAGGAAGATGGCTTGGAATAAACATTTTTGTTGTTGTCGTTTTTGAGACAGAGTCTTACTCCCTTGCCCAGGCTGGAATTCAGTGGCTCAGTCTCATTTACTGCAATCTCCACCGCTCCGATAGCTGGGATTACAGGTGCCCACCACCACGCCAAGCTAATTTTGGTAATTTTAGTAGAGATGGGGTTTCACCATGTTGATTGGTCAGGCTGGTCTCGAACTCCTGGCCTCAAGTGATTTGCCCACCTTGGCCTCTCAAAGTGCTGGGGCTACAGGCGTAAGATACTGTGCCTGACCTGAAATAAACATTTTATACTTAGCAAAACCTAGTTCTATTAAATAAAGAGGTGTGATCCAAGTGACTTTAACTCCTAGCAGTAGGAATTTAAATGCTGGAATCTAGTGTTCTGGGCCCTTTCACTTCACCTCTGGCCTCGGTGAAGTGACAGGTAGTAGAATCAACCTCACATTGTATACTTTATATTAATGTTGTAGTCAGTTATCAGAGTACTCATTGAAAGGATCAATTTTACTTTCTTCTGCTATTTTTAAGTGTCAACAAGAGAATCTTATTTCCAGTCAAATAAGGACTCTATGCAGTATATATTTATTTTCATGTCTTTCAGTTTCTAATGATACTGGCTTATCCATGGCAATCCAGGCTATGACAATTCAAATGTTTTATTTACCCATTATAATAGATGGCACTAATCAAGACAGAATGCTTTCTTAGATACACAAATAATTAGTCTTGGCAGTAGACACACTAAACAGAATCATAGTTCATGGCCAATTTTCTTTTTAAATTATTATTTATTTATTTATTGAGATGTAGTCTCACTCTGTTGCCTAGGCTGGAGTGCAGTGGCGCGATCTCGGCTCACTGTAACCTCCGCCTCCTGGGTTCGAGCGATTCTCCTGCCTCAGCCTCCCGAGTAGCTGGGATTACATGTGCCCACCACCACACTCAGCTAATTTTTGTATTTTTAATAGAGGCAGGCTTTCTCCATGTTGGCCAGGCTGGTCTTGAACTCCTAACGTCAGGTGATCTTCCCGCCTTGGCCTCCCCAAAGTGCTGGGATTACAGATGTGAGCCACTGCATCCAGCCCATGGCCAACTTCTATTCTGTTCTGAACATTAGCTTTTAGTTTCTGAAGGGTGTGTATGTGTAAATACGTGAATACTTTCAAAAACCACATACACACAGTTTTTAAACGACCTAGGCCATGATTTAATAGCACAGATTTAAAATTATAATAATATGCCTCCATTGTCTCTTGGCAAAATTCTCTAATGTTGTTTTATACCAGTTTTCTGTTTACATATGTTATTTACTAGCTTTTGAGGACAGAGATGGGTTTTATTCATCTCTGCATTCCCATGCTAAGCATATAGTATGAAGCAAAAAGTGTGAAGGATGCTCAATAAATGAGAATTGAATGAATTAATTAACGATCAGCAAACTAGTCAATTGTATTTATGTCCACAGTTTGTTTCTTATCCTCATTGAGGGCTTTAATATCATATACATATATATATATGTATATGATATTAAAGAGACAATGGGCACATCTATAATCCCAGCACTTTGGGAGGCTGATACAGGAGTATTGCTTAAGCCCAGGATTTCAAGACCAGCCTGGGCAACATAGTGAAACCCCCCATCTCTACAAAAAATACAAAAATTAGCTGGGCGTGGTGTTGCTTGCCTCTAATCCCAGCTCTTCAGGAGGCTGGGGTGGGAGGATCACTTGAGCCTGGAAGATGGAGGTTGTATAAGCCATGATCATGCTACTGCATTCCAGCCTGGGTGACAGAGTGAAACCCTGTCTAAAAATAAAAAAAAAATTAAAAAGAGACAGTGATTCCTTTTGAACATAAGAATAAATGTTAGCATTATTCATCCGCTACGTAAAAAACCGCAAGATGCAGTGGAAGGAGAGAGGGCCTTAGACTGGGAAGGATCTAGGCACCTATTCTGGCTCCATTACTTTGTCTGCCGCCTGACCCTAGGCAGTTACTTAAGTCTTGATTAAAGCTCTCAGTTCTCTCAACTGTCAACTAAGAATCCAGACCTCTCAGGATCTGTGAAAGGAATAAATGAAGTGATTTTTTTAAAGTGCCAAGCACAGTGACACATAGGAAGTACTTAATGGTAGCTGTTTATTATTTTTTGAAATAGAGTCTTGCTCTGTAACCCAGGCTGAAGTGCAGTAGTGAGATCTTGGCTCACTGCAACTTCCGCCTCCTGGGTTCAAACAATTCTCTTGCCTCAGCCTCTAGAGTAGCTGGGATTACAGGCATGCGCCAACATGCCTGGTTAATTTTTGTGTTTTTAGTAGAGACGGGGTTTCACTATGTTGGCCAGACTGGTCTTGAACTCCTGACCTCGTGATCCACCCACCTCGGCCTCCCAAAGTACTGGGATTACAGGCATGAGCCACCATACCCAGCCCACTGTTACTCTCTTATTCTTCCTAAAGTATGGCTCTGATTTTGACACTGACATGTTCAAAATCGTTAGTAATTCCCCATGGCCTACCAAACCCAGTATAGATTTATAAACCTGTTTTTAGGCTCCTACCAGCCTGTTTCTGTTTCTCTTTCTATGTCTTTCGTGTGTGCGCGCGCGCACACACACACACACACACACACACACACACACACACACACACACTGCCCTGATCAGACTGGCTTTCTTACTAGCCAAGTGCTTACTGATGTGCCACATTCAGGTTTTTGTTCCATTTCTTTCACCTAGTATGCCTTCTGTTCCTCATTGTCCAAAACTACCTCTCATGCCATCTTTCATGAGTCCGTCTCTGATTTTCCTCCTTGCTACTCTCTCCTTTGAATACCCTAAATACATGATTTGTACTTTTTCTTACTATATGATATTCTTTCTAATATTACTTTATGGGATTTGTACTTGTCTAATCCATCTTGGATGTCCACATTCTTAAAAGGGCAGTATCTTATACATCTAACCTAGTGTCTTGCAACTAGTATCTTAATTGTTGAATTGTATGAAATTTAAATACTTACTTTGGCCGGGCGCGGTGGCTCAAGCCTGTAATCCCAGCACTTTGGGAGGCCGAGGCGGGTGGATCACGAGGTCAAGAGATCGAGACCATCCTGGTCAACATGGTGAAACCCCGTCTCTA
>NW_016107374.1:7301409-7312231 GCF_001604975.1 Cebus imitator | reverse complement strand
AAAAAAAAAAAAACTTACTTTAGGTTCAAAATAATATTTAAATATGATTATACATACAATTTTTTGTGCAATTATAAGATTCTATTCCTGCCCGTGAAGATAATGTAGATTCCTAAGAGAAGAATTCACTTGTGACCCTGGCAGTTAGTAAATTTGATGCCAGTGGTAGCAAGAATATGGAAACTTGTATGTTCATTTTTAACATTGATAATATTCTCTAAAGCGGCTTTTGACTCAGTGTTTGGGATTTGTTATTTTATTTCCTTAAGTGGTATTTTTATCAGATTGGTATTTGAAAGTTTCTTTTCCTGTCTCTTTCTTTCTTTCCTTCTTTTTTTGAGTCAGAGGCTTGCTCTGTTGCCCAGGCTGGAGTGCAGTGGTGCAATCCCGGCTCACTGCAACGTCTGCCTTCTTGGTTCAAGCAATTCTCTTGCCTCAGCCCCCCAGTTAGCTGGGACTACAGGAGCATGCCACCACACCTGGCTAGTTTGTTGCGTTTTTGATAGAGATGGGTTTTTGCCGTCTTAGCTAGGCTGGTCTCAAACTCCTGACCTCAGGTGATCCATCTGCCTTGACCTTCCAAAGTGCTGGGATTACAGGCATGAGCCACTGGGCACCTGGCCTGTTTTCCTTTTTTTTTTTTTTTCTTTTTTTTTGCTGTTAGCAACAATTGAAATAAGACTGTCATTTGCAGCAGAAGGTGGTTGTTTACTTGAGTCAGAGGTAGAGCCTGGGAGAGGGAGGCTTAGCACTCTGTTCTTCCAAAGCAATTTTTCTTACTGTGTGATGTAGGCAATTTGTGACTGTGAACAAATAAACGTATTGTTCCATCTTTCCTACTGTATTCTTCTCCATAGCACTTACCACCTTCTCACATGCCAAATATTTTGCTTGTTTGTCTTACATCCCTGCATGCAAACTTGTACATCCCATAGCCCGCAGGCTACATGCAGCCCAAGATGGCTTTGAATGGGGCACAACACAAATTCGTAAACTTTCTTAAAATATTATGAGATTTATGCATGGACCTTTTTTAAAAAAAATTATTATTATTTTGTTCATACCAAAGTTTTTAGTTTACTAAGCTTCTCGTGAAAAATCCACAACGGCCATAGATAACATCATTGCAGCACCTTTACTCCTTCGGCTGTGATCCAATCTCCAGCTCACTTTTTGCCTGCGCCAACATTGGCCTTTGCAGTCCCCCTGACTTCCTTCATTCTGTTCTTGCGTTCCTTTCGTTGCTTTCTTGAGGTCTTTTTCTTCTCATACAGGCCATGTCTTGCAGGTCTATGTTTGGGTTCATTTTTCTTTGCATAATCCAGGGAACCATAAATCATGCCAAAGCCAGTTGTCTTGCCACCACCAAAATGAGTTCTGAATCCAAATACAAAGATGACATCCGGTGTAGTCTTGTACATTTTGGCTGGTTTTTCCTGAATTTTTGTCTTAGGCACTGTTGCCTTCCCGGGGTGAAGGACATCAATGACCATTTGTTTCCTCTGAAGCAGTTGGTTGGTCATGA
Source organism: Cebus imitator (assembly GCF_001604975.1). Taxonomy (NCBI): domain Eukaryota; kingdom Metazoa; phylum Chordata; class Mammalia; order Primates; family Cebidae; genus Cebus; species Cebus imitator. Next base: position 7,310,706 of record NW_016107374.1, on the reverse strand, counting down.
ACTTTCTAGTGCAGATAGTTACTGTGTCGTTCATGATGGCGGCCTATCCTTACACAGCCAGAGAGGAAAAAAGCAGTTATTTTATTTTTAGCCTATTAGCTATTGTTAGTATTACTGTATTTTATGTGTCGCCCAAGACAATTCTTCGTCTTCCAGTGTGGCCCAGGGAAGCCAAAAGATTGGACCCCCCTAAATTTTAGGGTCTATGAAAGCAAGTTTTGTTTTATTAATTGCTATATTCCCAACTCACAGAACAGTGCCTGGCAGTTAGTAGTTGCTCAATAAATATTTCTTGACTGACTAAATAGAGAAATTTGACTTTGAGAGTTCCTCTGATTTGTTGGCTAAAAAGATTTCATTATTTCAAAAATAAGGAAGTCTCCAGACTGCTTTCCACAGTGGCTGGACTAATTTACATTCATTCCCACCATCAGTGCATAAGTGGTCCCTTTTCTCTGAAGTCTCACCAGCATCTGGTTTTTTTTTTTGTTGTTGTTGTTTTAATTTTTAACACACACACACACACACACACACACACACACACACACACACACATATATATATATATTTTTTTTTTATTGAGACAGAGTTTCACTCTTGTTGCCCAGGCTGGAGTGCAATGGCATGATCTTGGTTCACTGCAACCTCCGCCTCCTGGGTTCAAGCAATTCTCCTCCCTCAACCTCCTGAGTAGCTGGGATTCCAGGCATGCTCAACCACACCCAGCTAATTTTGTATTTTTAGTAGAGACAGGGTTTCTCCATGTTGGTCAGGCTGGTCTCAAACTCCCGACCTCAGGTGATCTGCCTGCCTCGGCCTCCCAAAGTGCTGGGATTACAGGCATGAGCCATTGCATCCAGCTAATTTTTTATTTTTTATCAGTAGTTTGAAAAACTACCTTTTGGGTACTATACTCACTCCCTAGGTGATGGGAACCATACCCCAAACCTTGACATCATGCAATATTCCCGTGTCACAATCCTGTATATGTACCCCCTGTATCTAAAATACAAGTTGAAATTAAAAAAATAATAATAAAGAAATAAAATCCTAGCCAGGCACCGTGGCTCATACCTGTAATCCCACCACTTTGGGAGGCTGGGGCAGGTGAGTCACTCAAGGTCGTTAGTTCAAGACCAGGCTGGCCAACGTGGTGAAACTGCATCTCTACTAAAAATACAAAAATGGGCTGGGTATGGTGATGCACACCTGTAATCTCAGCTACTTGGAGGCTGAGGAACAAGAATGGCTTGAACCAGGGAGGCGGAGGTTGCAGTGAGCCAAGATCCCTCCACTGCCCTCCAGCCTGGATGACAGAGTGAGACTCTGTCTCAAAAAATAAAAGAAAAAAAATCCCAAGGAAGTAAATGATAGCTTGGAAGAGTAAAATTCATCTGCACATTCTATTCTCAGGGTCTTACATTTTTCTTGGAGCAGCCTTAAATTTACTATATTTTTATTTCATTAAATACAGATGGAAATCATTCCTACCACCATACCATACATGCAAGATGACTGTATCTCATCCTGGCTAAAACCTAAGAAAACTCTGTTCACTGTAACAAAGTCTAATGGAAGCGTGACAACATGGCTCTTAGGCATTAAAGTCTAGTAAGACCAAAATAATAATAAAATTCAGTATGGGGGCATTATCCCTTGAAAAACAACTTCACTTGTTTTGCTTAGAGGCTGATATTGACCCTGAAAATTGGTCAAATCAAGCTTCTGATGTTAATTTGGGGTTGTTATCAGTATTCTGCATGTACAAATAATTGGGTTTGAAATGTGTTTTAAGCCTGAATTAAAAGAACTTAGTCACTGATGATTCATAGTGAGAAGTTTTCCTTTTCCCTGCTGGAACATAGGCTTTTACCTCCAACATGGCCTTTTTAAAACAATTAAAACATAAAAAACCCTACTTCTATGTGACAGTTTCTGGAAAAGTTCTGTTTAGGTTTAAAGTGGTGACCACTTATTACAATGCTGCTTAGTAGCTACACTAACTACAATTGAGTTTCCAAATTTCCATACAAATTTCTTTAGTCTCTGCCTTTATGGAAGTATCCTTAATGATTGTGAAATACTCAAAAGTTCACTAACTAGTATATAAATAACCACAGGGACTTTATTTTGTTCATTATTGTATTCCTAGTGCCTAGAACAGTGCCCTGCACAGAGAAGCCAATTAGTAAGTATTTGTTGAGTGAAATCACACACATTTTTTTTTTTTTTTGAGACGGAGTCTTGCTTTGTTGCCCAGGCTGGAGTGCAGTGGTGCGATCTCGGCTCACTACAACCTCCACCTCCCGGGTTCAAGGGATTCTCCTGCCTCAGCCTCCAGAGTAGCTGAGATTACGGGCAACCACCGCCACACCCAGATAATTTTTGTATTTTTATTAGAGGTGGGGTTTCACTGTGTTGGCCAGACTGGTCTCGAACTCCTGATCTCAGATGATCCACCTGCCTCGGCCTCCCAAAGTGCTGGGATTACAAGTGCGGAGCCACTGCACCTGGCCACATAGATTCTTAATAATAGTGCATCTTAGAAAAATAATGAAAGTATTGAAATAAATTTTATACAGGTTTTTTGAATTAGGTAGTCATCAATTCACAATCAGCCTAGTTTGGGCATCTCTCAATATTAGCCCAAGGTAGTTCTGTCCTAATAGGTCCTAGCATTGATTGTGCCAATCTTAAATCTCCTTTAGTGGATCTCTTACAAAAGGAAGGGTAAATTGCCACCACCCATAGGCACTTGCACCTGTGGGAACCAATGGGCGTTGTAACAGGAAATACTTCAGCTTGCAATACTGATAGTAACGTGTGGCACCAAGGTCACGCTGTTTTTATCTGCAGTTCCTTTTTAGTATTGTACAAAGTTTCTTGGAGATTTTTTAATATATAAGTTTAAAAGAGAATTAACTTTCAATTTGAAAATTAAAACGGGAATGGTTGCCTTTTCTTCATTACCAAGGAAATGGTGAGTTGTCCTGTGAGTAAGTTGGTTCTTTTCTTTCTAATACTGTGTTCCATGAAACCTTACTCTGGCATGCAGAAAGGGAGAGTGGAGGGTACATAAGTGTAAAATAAGTAAAACTTAAGCTGATATCATTATCAATCGTAGTAACCACTTCTGATATCTGCTTCATACCATAACCGTGAGCAGTGATAGAATTTCATAGATTTTTATATAAGATTAGCTTGAGCAAGTTTTCCTCTTTTGTAGATACTGGGGGGCAGAATTCTGGAAAAATTTTTAGAGAGTTCTTTCTAAAATGTCGAAATGCAAAGCTGTATAAATTGCTGTTGACGTTAGCTGTCTGACCAGGAAGTACTCTCTTTAAGCCTCACTTATAAAACTAAGTGTCTGTAATAACTTCCTTTCTCGGGATGAAGTTGCTGATAGCCTGGGGTGTTCTTATAACTTGAGTTCAGTTTTATCCTTCCTGTGAGTAAGAGGCAGTTTTTTAAATGAAACCATCTCTGGAGAAAGTGTATTGATTGTTGTAGCTAAATACAGAATTTTTAAAGTCTTTAGTATGTTGAACTGGAAATATAGGACATGCGTTTGAGATCTACTGTGAGTAAGCATCATTGGTATTTTATTTTACATTTAAGGTTTTATTATAAATATGGTTTGTGTCTAAACATTGTTTAAAAAATGAGTAAACTCTGTTGAATTTCATGTGAAATATTTATGGCCTTAGCTCAAAGTCCAGCTGAGAGTAATCAACCTCAAAAGTCATTGGATTCATATGCTCTATTTAATTTATAGTTTGTTATTCTACAAATAAGAGTGGCAGTTTTTCAAAAACAAATTTATTTTTTTTTTCTCCTGGATAAGTAAGGTAAATGCTGAGCATCAAATAAAATATCAAAATTTTGTCAGAAGAGTCTTTTAAACAAAAAGCTTGAATTATACTAAAGGTCATCTCAAATGGATGCAGTTTGTGCTAATGGATATTATTACTTTAAAACAATATTTCAGAATCAAGCTACGGCACACTGTTCATCTGAGAGATCTTTAAAAGTAACAATCCTGCCTCCTATTTTTCTTCATTCACAGGAAGGGAAAATAGTATAGAAAGAGCAGTTTCTTGAATGTAATACCAAATTTAGAGACAGAAAAATCAGACTGGTCACATTTATTTTGTTTTGTAACTTTTTAAATAAATTTAATACATAGGGTTAGCTACTTAGTAAAGCATAAAAATAAAACATTTAGCCATTAGGTTATTAACAATTTATATGACTGCTGTAGTCCATAAAATGAATTTAGATAAAGTAGGAAAATAGATACTTTTTTGTTTGATGTCTCATCATTTGTATGTTAAAAAGTTAATGCAAAACATGTTGTAAAATCAGGAAAGCTACCTCAATAATTTCTTTACCAACTTCACTAGGCTGTTGGAATGAGGTTTAAATTAAATGCGTAGGCTAACATGTGACTGTAATATCCAAAATCATAAAACTGTTTATGTTAAATATGTAAATTAAGTCTTATAATTATCCGTAGGATGAGTTTTCATTTAAGAAGCATTGCAGTGGATATTACGGGGTGGGTAAGGGCTATTTTTTCTAATATATGAAAAAGGAAACTTTAAGTGTCAAATAATCTTTAAAATGTGATGTTATATATCATGTGCTTTTTCCTTAAGATTTATGAATGTTTAAAACTTAAAAGTACAAACTATACAAATTTCAGCTTTCATAGAGAGGCCTTTTATGATTGTCTGAATGTTATATTAGCAGTCTAGAAATATCCCAGTCATAGCTTGGATGGGGGTGAAGCAGAGGAAGTGGGTGGTACTTCATGATGACAGATTATTGCAGATTATATGGCTGCTTTCCAAAATGACACTGTTGAAGGGAAAAGTAGAAGTTACAAACTGCATCCTATTAATTTGTACATGTTTATTTAACCAGTTATAACTATTTGCTTGTTTTATACACAGATGATAAGTTTTAAACTCCTGAATCACTTAATATGTGCTTAATCTTCTATAGTTTATTGTGATCATATTCCTTATCTCTGGTCTGCAAAGATCACACTGACCCTTTTGTAGAAAGCCATGTGTTAGCAGAAAAAAGATGGGGGAAGGACGACAGAATTTAAAACTACAACTGCTTTATTTTCTAGTTAAAAAAAGTTCTGAGTTAAAATGTAAGGATGTCCCATCACATTTAGATAATTTATATAAAATACAGCATACTAATACAAGTAATCGTATCTTATGAAAAAGTTGATAGTTCTAGATTGTTCTGGTTTAGCTTGAAATTGAGAGTCTTACCGTTGCAACATAAAAGGAAGCTTTGTGAAGGAAATATGACATCTCTGCCCAGATGCATAAGGAGAGAATTACAGTGGGGAGTTATTTTTAGAAGTATCTTATGAATACATTTTATGTACTGAGTACATTTTTTTACAGGTTAGTTTCACTGGTAGGAGTTACGCAAGTTGCTCTGGTCACTGAATATTCTATTAAGAAATCATTTTGATGTCACCAACCAACCTAGTTAGTCTTAAACTGACTGATCTAAGTAGAAGCTTATTTATTTATTTAGAGACAGAGTCTCACTCTGTCACCCAGATTGGAGTGCAGTGGCACAGTCATAGCTCACTGCAGCCTTGAACTCCTGACCTCAAGTGATCCTCCTGCCTCAACCTCCCCAGTAGCTGGGACTACAGGCATGTGCCACCATGCCTGGCTAAAAAGTTTCCTTTTATTGTAAAGAGGGAGTCTTGCTGTGTTGCCTAGGCTGGTCTCAATTCTGGCCTCAAGCAATCCTCCTGTCTCAGCCTCCCAAAGCTCTGGGATTACAGATGTGAGCCACTGCACATTGCTATAGCATTTTTTAAATGTGACCAAATTGAGGCTGGGCATGGTGGCTTATGCCTGTAATCCTAGCACTTTGGGAGGCCAAGGCGAGAGTATCACTTGAGACCAGGAGTTTGAGTCCACCCTGGCCAACATGGGGAAGCCCCATCTCTACTAAAAATACAAAAATTAGCTGGACATGGTGGTATAAGCCTGTAATCCCAGCTATTCGAGGCTGAGTCACAAGGATCGCTTGAACCTGGGAGGTGAAGTTTGCAGTGAGCCAAGATCACGCCACTGTACTCCAACCTGGGTGACAGAGCAAAACTCCATCTCAAAAAAAAAAAGAGCGACCAAATTGAGAAGACAGTGAGATCCTGTTAATACCATCAAATAGTAATATAAGTTACCCTAGTAAAAGAAGGGAGGGGACAGTTAAATTCCTACCACATAGCAGTGTCCCATTCTCCTTCAGGAATAGAATGCCAAGTTTTCAGTTCAAGGAAAGGTTGGAAGTGAGTCAAGGAATCTATCATTTGTATCACACAATTCTTAGAACTGATGCTCCTCCCTAACTCCTTTAAACGATCAGCAGCATGTCTAGGCTTCTTATCTTTCTTTTGGTTTCTGTCACATAGGTTTGGGATTGGCAGTATAGATTTAGAGTGTGGCAGATAAACATGTCTGCTACCTACTAGCTTTGTGACTTTGCACAAATCCCTTAACCTCCCTAAAACTTCAGTTTGTTCTTCTGTGAAATGGATATGATTATGGTACCTATCTCACTCACAGGATTGTTGTGAGGATTAAATGAAATAATGTATGAAAAGCACAATTTTGGCCACATATTGTAAAGGAAGAGCTCAGTGTGTGAGAATAGTTATGCTTATTTTTACCATTTTTGGATATTTCAGTTCTCATTCACAGCTTCATCAGAAAATGATCATGGAAAGATATAACAACACATGGCATTCTGTGTAGATAATAAAATCAGTGTTATGACAATAGAAGTATTTAGGAAGTACCAGGGAACACAGGGATGAAATCCACCGATCTTATTTACACCCTTCCTCTTACCACATTGTGTACAAATCTACTGACTGTAGATTTAGTAATTATTTATCAAAATGATTATATAATCTGACAGATTTCACTTTAGTAACATTTTTCATTTCATTTCAATTGAGATTATTTGCTCCCAATTGAATAGAACAACTCAGGAACAACATGGTGAACTGTTAATTTCTTAAAATTTTATTTTCTCGGCCGGGCGCTGTGGCTCACGCCTGTAATCCCAGCACTTTGGGAGGCCGAGGCAGGCGGATCATCAGGTCAGGAGTTCGAAACAATCCTGGCCAAACATAGTGAAACCCCGTCTCTACTAAAAAAAAAAAAAAAAAAAAAAAATCAGCCAGGCGTGGTGGCAGGGTCCTGTAATCCCAGTTACGCTGGAGGCTGAGGCGGGAGAATGGCTTGAACCTGGGAGGCGGAGATTGCAGTGAGTTGAGATCATGCCATTGCACTCCAGCCTCGGGGACACAGTAAGACTCCAACTAAAAAAAAATTATTTTCTCAATAGAGTGTTTTTGTTTTATTCTGAGTGTGCTACACAGATAAAGTTAGGACTATGTCTTAAGATTTTAGATCAGCTAAAAAAATTTTTTTGTTCTGGTGACAATACAATATAGATATTTACATGTGTATTTGAATACAATAGTCACCTCTTATCCTCAGTCTTGTTTTCTGTGATTTTAGTTACCTATGGTGAACTGGAGTCTGAAAATACTAAAGTGGAAAATTGCAGAAATAAACCATTCATGTGTTTTGTTTTATTTATTTTGAGACAGAATCTCACTTTGCCACCTAGGCTGGAGTGCAGTGGTGTGATCGTAGCTCACTGCAAACTCAAACTCCTAGACTCAAGGGACCCTCCTGCCTTAGCCTCCCAGATAGCTAATTAAAAAAAAAAAAATTATAGAGTCAGGATGTATTAGTTCATTTTCACGCTGCTAATAAAGACATTTCCAAGATTGGGTAATTTATACAGGAAAAAGGTTTAACGCACTCACAGTTCCACATGGCTGGCGAGGCCTCACAATCATTGGTGGAAGGCAAGAAGAAGCAAGTCACGTCTTACATGGATGGCAGCAGGCAAAAAAGAGAGTTTGTGCAGGGAAACTTCTTCTAATAAAACCATCAGATCTCATGAGAGTTATTCACTATCATGAGAACCTCACAGGAAAGACCCACCCCCATGATTCACTTACCTACCACCAGGTTCCTCCCACAACATGTGAGAATTATGGGAGGTACAATTCAAGATGAGATTTGGGTGGGGACACAGCCAAACTATCTCACAGTGTCTTGTTATGTTGCCCAGGCTGGCCTCAAGTGATCCTCTGGCCTTGGCCTCCCAAAGTGCTGGGATTACAAGCATAAGCCACTGTTCCTGGCCTCATTCATGAGTTTTATATTGCTTACCCTTCTGAGTAGTGTGATGAACTCTGCTGACCTACTCCTTCTATCCAGGGAAATGAATTATCCCTTTGTCCAGCCTATCCACATTGTAGATGCTACCTGCCTATTTGTCACTTAGTAGCCAGCTGTCTTGGTTATCAGATTGGCTGTTTTAGTACCTCAGTGCTTGTGTTCAGGTAACCCTGATTTTACTTAATAATGCCTCCAAAGTGCAAGAGTATTGTGCCTAATTTATAAATTAAGCTTCATTGTAGGTATGTATATATAGGAAAGAAAATAGTATATATAGAGTCCTGTACTATCTGTGGTTTCATACATTCATTGAGTGTCCTAGAACATATTCCCCACACATAAGGGGCAACTACGCTATAAAGAATGTTTTCTGTTCTGTTTTCTGAGACTCTAGGGTTCATATCTTATAATGGGTCAGTTAACTTTGTTGATGTATTGAAAATATTAAAACTAATTCTTACATAAGCAGATTTTCATGGGGATGTGTTAGCAAAGCAGATGTGAAATTTAGCGGATACCTGCAGTAAATTGACTAAACCAAACAAGGAAAATCCTTGTAGACTACTTGGGAAAAAAAATGTTTCGCTGTGTGAATGTACTTCTAGTGTTTAAAATTTTAGTACATTAATCTATAATGTAACCCTTTTGCCTCCTAGCTAGCTCCTGGATTATTTCATGATTTTCCTTGTTTCTGAGAATTCCTAACTTTATAGTCTCAAGGCACATCACATTGCTGCAAAAATGCACTATATCTCTGTGCACCTATCCTATTCAGACCCTTATTGCCTCATTCCTGGACTACCACAGTGGCCTCCCTTCATTTCAGTCTCTCTTTACCAACTCATCCTGATGAATCTTCTTTAAATACTACTTCTGGCCGGGCACGGTGGCTCAAGCCTGTAATCCCAGCACTTTGGGAGGCCAAGGCGGGTGGATCACGAGGTCAAGAGATCGAGACCATCCTGGTCAACATGGTGAAACCCCGTCT
>NW_016107374.1:7296569-7300879 GCF_001604975.1 Cebus imitator | reverse complement strand
AGCTCCTGACCTCAGATGATCCACCTGCCTCAGCCTCCCAAAGTGCTAGGATTACAGGGTTGAGCCACCATGCCTGGCCTCAAATTTGTCTTGTAGACGAAAACCAGTCATTTAAACTTGTTACTCCACAGGATGGACAACAATAATAACAATTGCTGAATGAGTGTTTGTTAGGTATTAGGTATTATAATATAAGCTTTATATAATGAGTATCTCAGTGAGCCTCTTTAATGGATATCTGTGTAGATACACGCACATATTCTTACATATACTTTACAGGGCTGTATGCTGATGTTCATAGAGATTAGGTGTTTGTTCGAGGTCTGTAGCAAAACATGGACTTTAACTCCACTCTATGCCTGTGTTTATAACTGTTGTACCATGCTACCCCTCACTGTGAAGATTAGAATTAAATAACTCTGTAATGTTCTATTAGTGCCTACAGGATAAGTGCTATGTAGCCCTAAGATGTCAATCATATATAACAATAAAAAAGCTGGTTAGATAACATGTCAACAATAAAAAGTTGTGGACTATTCAGTGAAATTATGGACTATTCAATACAGCTTAGGATTTTTTTAAAAAAAAATCATTAAAAAAATCATTTTAGGCACACAAAATAACGATAAGGTTTTGTTTATTTGAAATAATAATTTTATGTTATATCCTGGGTCTCACAGTGACTTTGTAAGGCATTATATTCCTCACTTTATAGATGAGGTTATTAAGGCTTAGAGAAGTTTAGCCGCATCCTAAAGATGCCACAGTTAAGTAAGGGAGTTAAGTGGCAGAATTGGCTTAAACCTAGATTTGCTGACTGAAAGGTCAAAACTCTTTTCTATTATACCACAAATTGAAGCTGTCATTTGGGGGATGAAACTCATAACTGGTTTTTTTTTAATTTAGATTAAATTTTATAATATCAAACTTACCTTTTTAATATATAAAATTCAGGTTTTTAGTATATTTGTGATGTTGTTACAACCCTCACCACTATCTAACTCTAGAACATTTTTATTACACCAAAAAGAATTTTGTACCTGTTAGCAGCCACTCTCAATTATCCCCAGCCCCTGGTAAGCACTAATTTACTTTCTGTCTCTATGGATTTGCCTACTCTGAACATTTTGTATACATGAACAAGACAATATGTGTCTTTTTGTGTCTGACATCTCCACATAGCATAATGTTTCAAGATTCACCACATTGTAGCAAACATCAGTGAAGAATCCTTGTTATGGCCAAATAATATTTCATTATATCCGTATGCCACATTCTGATTATTCAACGGTTGATGGATATTTGGTTTCTTCCACTTTTTGGCTATTAATAATGCTTCTTTGACTGTAAACATAAAACTTCTTATATGAACATATTTTTCCATTCTCTTGGGTATATGCCTAGAGTGGAATTGCTCATTACTACTTTTTGTAAAATAATAAAATGAAGATGCTTTGAAATGATTTGAGTCAGCTGAGTGCAGTGGCTCATGCCTGTAATCTAAGCACTTTGGGATGCCAAGGCAGGCGGATCACCTGAGGTCAGGAGTTTGAGAGCAGCCTGAGCAACATGGTGAAACCCCGTGTCTACTAAAAATACAAAAATTAGTTGGATGTGGTGGTGAGCACCTATAATCCCAGCTACTTGGGAGGCTGAGGCAGGAGAATTGCTTGAGCCTGGGGGGTAGAGGTTGCAGTGAACTGAGAACGTACCACTGCACTCCAGCCTGGGCGACAAGAGTGAGACTCCTTCTCAAAAAAAAAAAAAAAAAAAGAAAAAATTATTTGAGTCATTTATTCAGCACTTATCCCTTCCGCACCCCTCACAAAAACACACATAATATTGTATATTTAGCTAATTTCTTATCCCATATCTTTTCTTCAGAAATAAGCAGAGGCAGATGTTAGCTCAGTTGCTGGACAAGCAGTCTTTAATTCCAGATAAATAGTCTGTGTTTAACACTGCCTCCTCCATTGAAGGCACTGTGGAAAGCAAGTAAGAATCCTAACGCAAGTCATATTCAATTAATGGAATTAAGAAAGGTCCATGTCTTTTAAAAGCAAGACAGAATGACATCAATGTCAACAAAAAGTTGTCAGGTACTTTCTACATATGAAGAAGGAAGAGATTACTTCCACACTAGGTAGGCAGATGGGGTAACTTGGAGTTTGAACTGAGTCTTCAATGCTGGAAGCAGGTGTGGTGGACATAATATATTTTTTGGCCTAGTTCAAACATTGTGAACTAAATGTAGGATACTCAGGGATAGTGGCAAATCAAAAGCCTCGGAGTCACATAACAAGAAGTTTGAACTTTGAACAGTAGATAGTGAGAAACCATTTAAGATATTTGAATAGAAAAGACTGATGCAATCAGAGCCTTTGAAAGATTACTCCATCAGTAGTTTGTAGAATGACTTAAAGGAAGAAAGAAATTGAGAATGAGAACATGGACTAATAGTGAGGTTCTGGAACTAGGACAGCCTCAATGGAAAAGGAGAAAAGCAGCTTGTGAGAGATTTATTGAGGGCATTAACGGCTTGGCATAGAGAGCTAAAAGAATAGGAGTGAATCAGATAAATGAGAGAAAGTGTAGTGTAGAGAGAGGAAGCTCAGCACAGAGATTTGTGTTAAGAGGTCAAGAGAAGTAGGCTAAGCCAGCAGAGGTGGGTTAGAAAGAAACTCCTAGAGGACAGTGCCACACAAACCAAGAAGCAACCTTGTAAGGAGATGCTACACAGAGGTTACGGAAGGATATGACCTGAGAGGACTCCTGTTGGATTTGGAGATGAGAAGGCTGGAGCTAGTGAGTTGCCAGAGCATCTTCTTGTCAGGAAAAGATCCGTCTCCTCCCTTCAATGAATGATACCTTGAGCAAGCTGTAGGCCAAAAGAAGGAGTTGGGAGAGAGAATGCAGATGTCGATTGAAGAAAAATGAGGGTGCATTAACGAAGTGATAAAGTAGTAGGATAAAGAATTAAGAGGTCATTTGGGCTGGTCCTCGTGGCTCACACCTGTAATCCCAGCACTTTGGGAGGTGTAAGTGGGAGGATTGCTGGAGCCCGGGAGTTCAAGCCTAGCCTGGGCAATAAAGTGAAACCTCATCTCTACAAATGATAATTTTTTTTTTTTTTTTGAGCTGGAGTGTTACTCTGTCACTCAGGCTGGAGTGCAATGGCATGATCTCGGCTCACTACAACCTCCTCTCCCAGGTTCAAGTGATTCCCCTGCCTCAGCCTCCCGAGTAGCTGGGACTACAGGCATGCACCCCGACGCTTGGCTAATTTTTGTATTTTTAGTACAGATGGGTGTCACTATATTGGCTAGGCTGGTCTCAAACTCCTGACCTCGTAATCCACCCGCCGTGGCCTCCCAAAGTGCTGGGATTACAGACATGAGCCACCGAGGCCAGCCTAAATGATAACTTTTTAAAAAAATTAGCTGGGTGTGGTGACACGTCCCTGTGGTCCCAGCTACTCGGAGGCTGGAAGATCACTTGAGCACGGGCAGTCAAGGCTTCAGTGAGCCATGATCATGATCATGCCACTGCACTGTAGCCTGGGTGACTTAGCAAGACCTGGTCTAAGAAAAAAAAAAAGCCAGTTGTCGGAGAGAAGTGCTTGGCCTGCTAAAGGAAAACTGAAGGATGAAGATGAATGCATTATACAGAGAAATTTTAAAATGGAGGAAGCTTACATAATGGCTTCAATGTAAAATTTATAGTATTATTAGTATTATTGCTTATTAGTAGTACCTACAGATAGAATAGTAACTATAGATAGATTAGTTAGAATTAGAAAATACCTTGAGTTATCTCAGGCATATGTAGAAAGATTAAACTTCTGTTCTGTATAAATGTTTCATTCTTTTAGCTATGCACTGAACATATCTTTGCCTATGCTTTTAAATGCATTTGCCTGCGAAAGCATAGCCATGTGATGTAATTATATAGACTACCAGTTAGGCCTGTTGAGTCCACATTTCTGCTAATTATTCAAGCTGTGTATTTTGAGTGCTAATAATAGTGGGAACTCAAGTACAGTATTTTGTTTAAAAGTTAGTTTATAACCCTCAGTTTGAAATTTTTGTATAAATGTTTTATTCTTTCTGAAAGATGCCCCAAAACAATATTTTATATTTTGTATAGTATAGAAATTTACTAGTAATATGTTCTATAGCTTAGCAGGCACACTGTACAATTATTCATTTCATTGAAAGTAATGACAAATATATGTCATTTTGAAATTTTAATTTCCCCATTTTAAAATGTTGCCAGATTAGTTCTTTGCAATTTTTTTTTTTTTTTTTTTT
>NW_016107374.1:7293938-7295679 GCF_001604975.1 Cebus imitator | reverse complement strand
AGTAGAGACGGGGTTTCACCATGTTGACCAGGATGGTCTCGATCTCTTGACCTCGTGATCCACCCGCCTCGGCCTCCCAAAGTGCTGGGATTACAGGCATGAGCCACCGTGCCCGGCCGAGATTAGTTCTTTATCAGTCCTGATGTTGGGAGTTTCCAACTAGAAGACTCGTTAGTAAATGAGTAGATATGGAAGCTAAGGCCTCCTTCATTACTCTTAACCCTTTCTCCTCTTCCCAACAAAGTGGCGAGGAGTCCCTGACCCAAGATAGTTCTTTTCATATATTTTTTTAATAGCTATACAAGTAATACATGCTTTTTGCTGTAATAAATAAAATATAAAAATTATATGCTATGCCTGGATATATTTTGACAGCTTTTCAGATTTTTTTAGGTATTTTTAGAAATAGTAATTAGGACATTTATAGTGCGTATACTCTTTTCTATACTGCTTTATTTCTTTTACTTTAACAGTATATCATTACCATATCAATATTCATCTATTTCTAAATGTACTTCTTCTACCTCATTTTTAAGCCTGCATTGTTGCATGGATTTTCAAGGTGGATTTTTTTTCTTAGTCTTTATTCTTACAAAGTGTTCTCTAAGTTGCTCCTTAATCAATCTCTCTATCTCCAATACAACTCTAGGTTGCTTTCCAGTTACAAGGAGATTCTATAGCAGATAGACCATAAGAACTTGGTTTCCAGGAACATTATTTCATTTTTTTTTCAAGCAGGATGGGTGAGCAGTATTATCATACTGTATATCCTGACGATGGCACTCATCGCTTGAGAACATGTCTGTTTTTTTCTCCACCCACCAGAAACAGAAGCCAGTGTCTGACTTTTCTTTCCAGCAGCCAGGACTTGAAAGTATACATACTTATCTCCCCAAACACATGGCTTTTTCCTTGGTCTTCATCTGCTCTTCAGGAGCTCCTGCTACAAGTCTTCTCTTAGACTATCACCAGCCTTCCTTCCTCTTCTGTTCCAGCCTATTCAGGATTTTTTTATTTTGTTCATTTTGTATTCAAACTTCTTATGAACCCTTTTAAGATCATACTTAAGAAAGGAGAAATGTTGAATTCGTCCAAAGTAACCAGTTATTACCGGCATTTAGTTAATTAATATTTCTTGTCCATTCTAAGGACTATATTTCAGCCTCCTTAATTTAATCTATTCTACTTTGTATTATTTTTTAAAATTATTCTATCCTAATCTGGCCTTAAAAAATAGATATTTTCATTCCCATCTTAGAAAAAGTCTTACTTCAAATTTATGTCACTACACTAAATATAAATACAATTTTAGGGGAAGCTGCTTCCAAATGGTAGATATGGTTTAGTAAGATTGGTTTTTTAACATTTTACTTAATAAGTAGGTGATTCAGTAGATGAACCTCGTGAAATTTGCTAGTGATCCTTTAACCTAACCGGCTAACACCTTGGAAAAACAGATTAAGGTTCTAATTAGCATTGACAAGGTGAAGAGGGACATGGGTATTTACAAGAGGAAGTTGACCAAAGACCTGCTGGGTGATTCAATAGAGGACTAAAGATATAAAGTGTAAATATAACAGGGGCCACCAGATTTTGAAGAAGCATGAGAGAAAGAAAAATAAATATTATTAATTATCAGAAAATAAAGTATTATTATTTTAAAAGCCATGATTCTGTTAATAGTATTTTTAACAGTGATTTTATTGATTGGTCATTTTGTAGTTAAGAGGAAGGCTTTTTT
>NW_016107374.1:7291566-7292963 GCF_001604975.1 Cebus imitator | reverse complement strand
TTTTTCCATTTGTTTCAAATACGAATTGAGACAGTGGAGACAGAGGCAAATGCAAGTGATTAAAAAACAGGACTGTAAATCCAAAAAGTTCCAATTGCCACGTAGTTTTTGTGTTATCGAACATGCTGTAAAGTGGTATTGTTGTTACCACATTTCTTAGGTGGGATTTCCATCATCTCAAAATGTGAATACGTATTGTTGATGTGAACACTGCTTCTCCCTTGTGAGACAGGTAAGATGAATGAATGTGTTACAATGTGGTCTTCTGTCTGTTCTGTATATTAACAGAGATTTACACCTGCACTTTTATATAGTAACTGAAGAAATCAACTCTGTAATTGCCTTGCCTGAATCAAGTATAATATATTTACTATGACACATGCTTTTGCCTTGTTTTAAAATAATCAAAAGCTTGAATCTTTGTATATTGGTAAATCAGGGAAAAAAATTAAGACATACAAGATAAAGGGCTCTTAGTACATTAGGAGCTCTGGGAGAAAATGAATGAAGTCAATCTAAACAATAAAATAAACAAGATTGAAGTCAGACCATGGTCAATGTTCTAAATTTGTAAAGTCCACAAAGGATTTTGTTTCTTTTCTTAATCTCATAGAGCTTGGAACAAATAAATTCTAGCAGATTTTTATAAGACTCATAGAGTTAAAAAAACTTTGATCCCAAAAATTCTCAAGTTTAAATTACTGACTTTACTTCTTTTAAACTAAATGTATAGATGATTTAATTTGGTATCATTTTGATACTTCATTCTACAGTTCGAAGGTGCACCTCATACTGTTCCTTGCAAATATCAAACACTCAATTAGGATCTTAAATTGTTTCACTGGGCATTCTGATTCCTAGGTTTAATGTAATGGGTCATTTACATACTTATATAAAATGCGCTAAGACTTGTGAATTTCCCTTTTTTTTTTTTTTTTTGTGAGAAGTCTCTTGCTCTGTAGCCCAGGCTGGAGTGCAATGGCACAATCTCAGCCCACTGCAACCTCCGCCTCCCAGGTTCAAGTGATTCTCCCACCTCAGCCTCCTGAGAAAAGCTGGGATTATAGGCACCCACCATCATGCCTGGCTAATTTTTGTAGAGACAGGGTTTCATCATGTTGGCCAGGCTGGTCTTGAACTCCTGACCTCGGGTGATCTGCCTGTCTCAGCCTCCCAAAGTTCTGGGATTACAGGCGTGAGCCACTGCTCCCAACTGTGAATTTCTATTAAAAATGTTTGTTTTGATTAATAAATTTACTCCACAGTGAAATGTTATCTAGAATTTTCTAATAGATATAGCAGGAACCACTGATAATTTTTTTTTAACCTCAGAAGACACTATTTGAAGTTAATATGCAAATATTGAAAGACTTCTTAATTCCTCTCTCTTTTTTTTT
>NW_016107374.1:7280951-7291461 GCF_001604975.1 Cebus imitator | reverse complement strand
TTTCACTATGTTGGCCAGGCTGGTTTCCAACTCCCGACCTCAAGTGATCCACTCATCTTGGCCTCCCAAAGTGCTGGGATTACAGGTGTGAGCCACCGTGCCCGGCAAGACAGAGTCTTAAGAGTCTTATTCTGTGGCTGAGACTGGAGTACAGTGGTGAAATCACCACTTGCTGCAGCCTTGACCTCACAGGTTCAAGTGACCCTCCTGCCTCAGCCTCCCCAGTAGCTGGTACTACAGGTGCATGCCACCTTGCCTGGCTAGTTTTTGCATTTTTGTAGAGACAGGGTTTCTCCATGTTGCCCTGGCTGGTCTGGAATTCCTGAGCTCAAGCAATCTGTTTGCCGGGGCCTTCCAAAGTGCTGGGATTACAGGCGTGAGCCATAACGCCTAGCAGACTTTTTAATTTCTAACTGGTTTCAAATGTCCCAAAACAGGATACCATGAGATATTTTATACTGTATGTTTTATTTATTGATAGTACACAATTTTATATTATCTAGTCATGGCATAGTAAAAGTCTGGCATTAATTATATTGATTTCTGCATGGTTCTGTGGATGACAGGTTTCTAGCCTTTGTTATTTCAAATTGTAAATGAAATGTACTACTTTATTACTTGTATAACAAGATATTTTCAACATGTCAAAGGAAATATTAACTTTACCAACCGTTATGAAAGGATCAAATTCAAAGCTATTTCATGTTGTGCTAATAAAACTTTTCCTGATCATACTTATATAGTAGTATCTGTTAACAAATTAGAACACAGTCTGTAGCTGTCAGCAGGTTGCTTCCTCCTGGTAGCTTTCTCACTGGAAACACCAATATTATAATAATATCAAAGTTGCTTACTCTCTGAGATAAGGAAACCACATAATTGCTCCCAACTCTGAAATTTTATGATTTCAAGTTAATTTCAAATGAAGGAGGAAGTGTTTGGTCAAAGTAAAAGACTAAAAATTAAAAAAAAAAAAATACACCACAGAGAGATCACAGAAGGTTTTGGCTTTTTGTTTTATTTTTTTGAGACAGGGTCTCACTCTCTTGTCCAGGCAGCAGTGCAGTGGTACCATCATAGCTCACTGCAACCTTGACCTCCTGAGCCCAAGGGATCCTTCTGCCTCAGCCTCCCAAGTAGCTGGGACTACAAGGTGTGCTACCACATCTGGTTAATTAATTAATTAATTATTTTAATTTTTAAATTTTTTGTAGACATAAGATCTCACTATATGCCCAGGCTGCTCTCCACCTCCAGGGCTCAAGCAGTCCACCTGCCTGGGCCTCCCAAAGTGCTGGGATTATTACAGGCATTAGCCACCACACCTAGCCAACATAAAACAGTTTTGTTAGCATGGTTTAGTGGACTTCCTTGATAAAAATCATATTAAAACTTGTGAATGAAGGAAGTGTTTTAATAAAAGGCAGAATTGAAGTCAACCCTCCCCTCCTTTTCACCCAAGTGCTTAACTTGATCGCGTGTCTGTACATTTGTAGTACACATAATCAACATTGCCCTGCTTGGTAGACTTAATCTGGTTATTCACCCCTTTAATACTAGATTTAATTATTTCAATTTATTAAAACTTCTAAGTTTAATTTTTAAAATACATTGCATTATTGCCATTAAAATAACATTTGGACAGATCAACCGATCACAATGTATGCACCTAATTTGGACTCATATAGAAAAGCACAGAATAAAAGAAATGTATGGGGAAATTTGAAAATTTGACCTAGTGTTTTATGGCATTAAAAAATTATTGTCAAATTTTTAGGTTAAAAAAAAAAAGTTAGACTGGGTGCTGTGGCTCACTCCTGTAATCTCAGCACTTTGGGAAGCCAAGGGGGGTGGATCACTTGAGGTCGGGAGTTTGAAACCAGCCTGGCCAACATGGTGAAAGCCCGTCTCTACTAAAAGTAAAAAAATTAGGTGTGGTGGTGGGCACCTGTACTGTTAGCTACTGAGGAGGCTGAGACATGACACAAAAATCACTTTAACCCAGGGCAGGGAGGCAGAGGTTGCATTCACCTGAGATGGCGTGGCTGCATTCCAGCATGGGCAACAGAGCAAGACTCCATCTGGAAAAAAAAAAATTAGGTATACTAATGGTATAGTTATGTTTTTTTGTTTCTTTTTGTTTTTGTGAGACGGGATCTCACTTGTTGCCCAAGCTGTCGTACCATGGTGTGATCATGACTCACTGCAGGCTTGACTACCTGTGCTCAAGTAATCCTCGTTCCTTGGTCTCCCAAAACGCTGGCATGAGCCACCATGTGCAGCCAGTGTTTATTTTTTTTAATAGCTCTTATCTTTTAGACATACATTCTGAATATTTATAGATGAAATGATTTATTTAGGATTTGTTTCAAAATAAAGGAGTGCCATGGGAAGTAGGTGGGCCATGAATTGATAATTGTTAAAGCTGGGTATAAGGCAGTTTATTATATTCTTCTGTTACTTGTATATTTAACATTTTCCATAACTAGAAAATCAAAAAATAATATTTGATAAGCATCTTTGAGGTTTATAAAAAACCATTTAGATGTCTTTATTTCTTGTAAAATGACACAAAATCATTACCTACAATGAATTCCACACCATTTTCTTTTCATAAAAAATTGTTCTTTTCATGATCATTTTCTCTCCATAATCCATATACCTTTTCTGTTTGCAGTGAGAAAAGAGCTATTAAAATTGTCACATGATGTCAAAAGAAAACAAGGGAGGGAACAAGTCACTTTATGTAACTCCTTTGCTTTTCTTCCCTTTCCAACCTGATTAGAAATTTTTTTGCTCTTGGTAGGGAAGGTGGAGTAGCCACAGGCAAGTTATGGTTATGTTACAGTTACCATTCACCTATGTCTGCATTTTATCACAAATCCATATATATATATACACAGAAATATACGGAAAGTACTTAGAGTTATTCTATTTCAGGCATACAGTTTATTCTCTCCAGAGATCAATATCTTAGCTACTGAAGCTCTATCTAATTTGTTGCTAAAATAGTCATTTTGTGTTTTAAGAGAAATAAGTGTAATTCCTCAATAGCAGGAATGGTATGGGAAGTGATCCTTTTTGGTGGTTAAGATATTAATAATTTGACACCAACATGCAAGATTTTGTGAAGTATGAATAGTAGTTTATTATTTCAAACTTTTAAAATTGGGAAAAGAGGAATTTCAAATTAAAACCTGAAAGGTAGCATGCTAATATTGGAAGAATCTATAGAAAAGAGCAACTAAAATGCACAATAAATATTGCTACTTCACAGCCCTCCGATATGATTCATTACACAGATTTAAAGATAACAATGTTGGCCAGACATGGTGGTTTACACCTGTAATCCCAGCACTTTGGGAGGCCACGGCAGGTGGATAGCCTGAGGTTGGGAGTTCGAGATGGGCCTAACCAATATGGTGGAGAAACCCTGTCTCTACTAAAAATACAAAATTAGCTGGGCATGATGGCGCATGCCTATAATCCCAGTTACTCGGGAGGCTGAAGCAGGAGAATCACTTGAACCCAGGAGGTGGAGATTGCAGTGAGCTGAGATCATGCCATTGCACTCCAGCCTGGGCAACAAGAGGGGAACTCTGTCTCAAGGGAAAAAAAATGTTATAAACCATTTAGGACAGTAGTTTTGAAGACTTCCACTAATGCAGTGTATTTGGGAATTGAGTTTTCTGGAAAATGGAGAATGATGAAGAACTGAGATCTTTAATTTACTTCCAACTGTTCTGTTGGTTTCTCAGCTTGTCTCTTCTCCCTGCTGTGAATCCCATCACTGCATTTAGAGTTAACTTATTTACTAAATGACAAACCTGATTATCATTTACTGGCTTCAAAGACTTCAGTGTCACCACATTGTTCATGTGAAAGTCTAAATCTCCTTCTTATAGCATCCATAGTCAGACTTCTACCTTCATCCTTTGCCTCTCTCAGTAAAGAACTATACTCAGGCCAGACGCTGTGGCTCACGCCTGTAACCCCAGCACTTTGGGAGGCCAAGGCAGGTGGATCATGAGGTCAGGAGATCGAGATCATTCCTGGCCAACACGGTGAAACCCTGTCTCTACGAAAAATACAAAAAATTAGTTGGGCATGGTGGCACGCGCCTGTAGTCCCAGCTACTCCAGAGGCTGAGGCAGGAGAATGGCTTGAGCCTGGGAGGCAGAGGTTGCAGTGAGCCGAGGTCGCACCACTGCGCTCCAGCCCAGCAAGAGAGCAATACTCCATCTCAAAAAAAAAACAAAAAAAAACTAGAAACTCAAGCAGCACACCAAACTCTTTGCTGGGCCCAGGAAATGCAGTGCTTTTCTTATGACAGTGAGCATTTCAATGCTCTATTCTCTTTGCTTGGAATACTTTTTCTCCACTTCCCCATCTCCTATCTTGTAAGACCCAACTGAAAGATCACATCTTTGAAGCCTCCTCAGTTCACTCAGGGAGGGCTATTCACTTCCTCTGTTTTCATAAATACTTTTTTTTTTTAATTTTTTTTTTTGGTCATCATAAGGGTAAGGTGGGTAGAAAGCTTGCAACATTCCTAGTATGCTCCTTTCTAGACAAAGTTGTGAAAAATTTATAAATACTTTCTGTACTATATTGTAACCATCTGGTGGTAATCATCCCTTCTATTGATTGATTATAAAATGCTGTCACAGCCAGAATATTGATATTGACACAGTTCCCCATCCTAGTTTAGATTTCTTCAGTTTTTGTTTTTTTTTTTTTGGGTGTGTGTGTGTGTGTGTGTGNTTTTTTTTTTTTTGGGTGTGTGTGTGTGTGTGTGTGTGTGTGTGTGTATTTAGGTCTATGAAATTTTCCCATGTCAGTTTATATCCACCACCACAGTCAAGATTTAAAAAGTGTTATCACGAGGCTACATTATCATACCTACGTCCCTCCCATCCCCTTTCTACCACCCTGTATCCTAAATGCCTGGCAACCAGCAATCTGTTCTTCACGTCTGTAATTTTGTCATTTCAAGAACGTTATCCAAATGAAATCAGGCTGGGCGCGGTGACTCACGCCTATAATCCCAGCACTTTAGGAGGCTGAGATGGGTGGATCATGAGGTCAAGAGATGGAAACCATCCTGGCCAACATGGTGAAACCCCATCTCTACTAAAAATACAAAAAAAAATTAGCTGGGTACGGTGGCACGTGCCTGTAGTCCTAGCTACTCAGGAGGCTGAGGCAGGAGAATTGCTTGAACCCGCGAGGCGGAGGTTGCAATGAGCCGAGATCATGCTGCTGCATCCAGCCTGATGACAGAGTGAGACTCTGTCTCAAAAAACAAACAAAAAAATGAAGCCATTGAGTATGTAACCTTTGTGGAATTTTTTTTCACCCAGTATAATTCTCTGAAGATTTAACCAAGTTGTGTGTGTCAATAGTTAAACCTTTTTGTTGCTGAGTAATTTTCCATGGTATGGATGTATTATAGTTTATTTAATCCTTTATCCATTAAAGAATACCTGGGTTGTTTCCAGCATTTGGCAATTAGGAATAAAGCTGCTGTGAACATTCTCATAGAAGTTTTTATGTAAACATAATTCTCCATTTCCCTGGGACAAATGCCCAGGAATGCAACTGCTGCGTTGTATGGTAATTATGCATTTGGTTTTATAAGAAACTGTCACACTGTTTTCCAGAGTGGCTGTACCATTTTACATATAAGACAATAGCTGGACACCAGAAAAATCTAGTTTCTCTATATCCTCACCAGCATTTGGTGTTGTCATTATTTTTTGTTTTAATCATTCTGATAGAAAAGTAGTAATATTTTCTTGTGGTTTTAATTTATGTCTCCCTAATAGTTAATGAAGTTGAACATCTTTTCATGTGTTTTGTTTGTTTGTTTGTTTTTGGGTTTTTTTGAGACGGAGTCTCACTCTGTTGCCCAGGCTGGAGTGCAGTGGCTTGATCTCGGCTCACTGCAACCTCTGCCTCCTGGGTTCAAGTAATTCTACTGCCTCAGCCTCCTGAGTAGGTGGGATCACAGGCGTGTGATACCATGCCCCACTAATTTTTGTATTTTTAGTAAAGATAGGGTTTTACCATGTTGGTCAGGCTGGTCTCGAACTCCTGACCTCATGATCCACCCTCCTTGGCCTCTCAAAGTGCTAGGATTATAGGCTGAGCCACCATGCCTGGCTTCATGTGCTTTTCATGTGTTTATTTGCCATTTCCATTTGTAGATCCTCTTTAATGAAATTCCTGTTTTATGTCTTTTGCCCATTGTTTTTTTCTTTATCTTTCTGAGACAGAGTCTCCCTCTGTTGCCCAGGCTGGAGTGCAGTGGTGTGACCTTGGCTCACTGCTACCTCTGCCTCCCAGGTTGAGCAATTATCATGCCTCAGCTTTCCCAGTAGCTGTAGTTACGGCAGGCAGCTAATTTTTATATCTTTAGTAGAGACAGGGTTTCGCCATCTTGGCCAGTCTGGTCACAAACTCCTGGCCTCAAGTGATCCTCCCACCTTGGCTTCCCAAAGTGCTGGAATTACAGGTAGCCACTGCACCCAGCCTTTTTGCCCTTTTTGTAATTGGAGTCTTTGCTTTTATTTACTGTTGGGTTTTGAGTTTTTGATATTTTTACATACTAGACCTTTGTCAGATATGTAGTTTGCAAATACTTTTTCAGTCTGTAGGTTGCATTTTCATCTTTTTAGTGGGTCTTTTGCAGAGCATTGGTTTTAACTTTTGATTAGGTACAATTTACCGATTTTTTTTTTTCCTACCTTGAGTCATGCTTTTGGTGTCTAAGAATTCTTTGGCTATTCCTAGATCACCAAAATTTTCTCCTATACTTGTTTCCTAAATATTTTATAGTTTTATGTCTATATTTAAATCTGTAATTCATTTTGAGTTAATTTTTATGTAAGATAAAAGGTTTAGGTCATAGTTTATTTTTTTGCCTATGTTTATCCCATTCCTCCAGCACCATTTGTTGAAAAGGAATTTTTTCTTTGTTGAATCACTTTTGTATCTTTGTGAGAAATCAGATGGGCGTATCTGTGTATGTCTATTTCTGGGTTCTTTTTTCATTCTGTTCAGTAGACCCATATTTCTCTTTACCAGCACAAAGTGCCTTGATTACTGTATCTACATAGGAAACCTTAATATTGGGTAAAGTGATTCCTCATATTCTTCCTTTTCAAGATTGTTTAGCCATTCTAGCTCTTTTGCCTTTCTACATAAACTTTAGATTAAGCTTGCCTATGTCTACAAAAGTCCATGTTGGGATTTTTATAGGAATTGTCTTAAAACTATATACAGTTTGGGGAGAACTGACATCTTTCCTATGTTGAGTCTTTCAATCTGTGAATATGGTATGTCTCTTCGTTTACTTAGATTTCTTTAATCAACATTTTAGAATTATCAGCATGAATATTTATAGACATATTTTTAAAGTTTATACCTAAGTATTTTGTTTTCCTTGAAGTAATTAATTATAAGTGATAGATTTTTTTTTTTTTTTATGAGACAAAGTCTTGCTTCGTTGCCCAGGCCAGAGTGCAGTGGCACCATCTCTGCTCACTGCAACCTCTGCCTCCTGAGTCCAAGCGATTCTCCTGCCTCAGCCTCTCGAGTAGCTGGGATTACAAGTGTACACTACGGTATTGTTATCTATAGGTACAGCATTGCACAGGAAGTCTCTAGAACTTACTCATCTTATACAACTAAAATTTTATGCTGGATGATTAGCAACTCACCATTTCTCCCTACCCCTCGCCCCTCAACCTTTGCTTCTATGACTTAGATTATTTTAGATAGCTCATATATAAGTGGAATCATATAATATTTGTCCTTGTGTGACCAGCTTATTTCACTTAGTATAATGTTCTCAAAGTTCATCCACTCATGTCACATATTGCAAGATTTCCTTTTCTAAAGTTGGATAATATTTCATTCTATACTACATATATATACCACAATTTTTAAAAAGTATTCATTCGTTGATGGACATTAGATTAATTTCACATCTTGGCAATGCTAGTATCCCTTCAATATCCTGATTGCAATTTCTTTTTTCTTTTGACATGGAGTTTCACTCTTGTTGCCCAGGCTGGAGTGCAATGACGTGATCTTGGCTCACCGCAACCTCTGCCTTCCAGGTTCAAGCAGTTCTCCTGCCTCAGCCTCCCAAGTAGCTGGGATCACAGGCACGCACCACCATGCCCAGCTAATTTTGTGTTTTTAGTACAGATGGAGTTTCTCCATGTTGGTCAGCTTGGTCTCAAACTGCTGACCTCAGGTGATTCACCTGCCTCAGCCTCCCAAAGTGCTGGGATTACAGGTGTGAGCCACTGAGCCCAGCCTCAATTTTTTTCTTCTTGATAAATACCCAAAACTGGATTGCTGAATTATATGGTAGTTCTATTTTTAATTTTTTGAGGGAAAAAAAAATTACCTTTGTCTTTATTTTTTTTAGTCTTGCTGAAGGTTTACCAATTTTATATATTGATCTTTTTTTCAAATAAGTAGTTTTGGTTTTATTTTTTCCTATGTTTTCTCCTGTTTTCAATTTAGTAGATTTCTGCTCTTTATTTTTTTCCTTCTTTCTGCTTACTTTGAGTTATTTTGCTCTTCCTGTTCTAGATTCTTATAGTAGAAACTTAGATTATTAATTTGAGGCCTTTTCTCTCTCCTAATGTAAGTATTTCATAGTATGCATGTCCCTTTTGCATTGCCTTAGTTTCATCGCACAAATTTTGATATGCTGTATTTTCATTTTCATTCACATCTATGTCTCTTTCTTATTTCCTTTGAAATTTCTTTTTTATCTTATATATTGTTTAGAAAAGTGTTAATTTCCAAATGTTTGAAAGTTCTGCTGTTGTCTTTCTGTTATTGATTTCTAGTATGATTTCATTATGATCAGAAGACGTATTCTATATAATTTTTGGTTGTTTTAGATTTGTTGGAGTTAGTTTTCTGACCTCGGCTATGCTTTATTTTGGTAAATATTCCATGGCACTTGAGAAGAATGTATATTCTACTGTTGTTGGAAGGACTGTTCTATAAATATCAGTTAGATCCTATTGGCTGATAGCATTGTTCAGTTCTTTTGTCTTTGTTAATTTTCTGTCTGCAAATTTTATCAATTGCTGAGAGTAGAGCATTCAAGCCCTCAAGTGTAACTATAGATTTGTCTATTTTCTCTTTTAGCTCTGTGTATGTGTATGTTGAAACTGTTTGGTGCATGTAGCATGGTGACATGCATGCATGGTTCTTTTATCACTATGTGATGTCTCTTTTTCTTGCTAGTCATTTTCTCTGAAGTCTATTTAATCTGATATTAATATGGCTACTCCAGTGTGTATATTTTTAAGAGATAAGGTCTCACATGATTTCAAATGGTTAATTTAAATAAAGGAACTACTTTAAGTTGATCATGTGATCTAATTCTATGCCACCAACCCACACCATTGTATAAGAGACTGTTTATGGAAAATTATATCATCCCAGTCAGGAATGGCTAATTGACTTAATGAATGGCAGGACAGTAACATACCTTCTGTGTATCCTAAGGAAAGAATGCTGCAAAAAATTATTTAATCTTCATTTATTTATTCTTATCTAACTATAGCCACATACTAAAATAGAAGTATAAAATATAGGTGTTACAGAGATGTCAGTTGGCCTGCAAAAAGAAGAAAAAGTTTTCTGTAGTGGTACTTTTTAAAAACAATAATGAATTCTTAAAAAAAAAAAAAAAGAAAAGAAAAGAGAGAAGCTTCAGGATAGGCTTATTAGTGAAAAACAAAAGTGGAACAAGAGTATCTGAGAAAACATAGCTTTAACTTAAGTATAAAAAAATAAAGTCATATAATGGAAACTGAAGGCCGGAAAGTTGATGTAGGTACATGCAGGTGGGAGAAGGGTGGAGGTGGATAAGGAGAAGAAAATACCTAAAGACTAACCATAGTTCTTAAGAAACAATTAGTATAAACTCTAGAAATACTTCCTAATTTTCTATCCTATTCATAGGTATCATAGGTATTAAATTCATGACTGGGTGTGGTGGCTTATGCCTATAATCCCAACACTGTGGGAGGCTGAGGCAGGAGGATCACCTGAGGTCAGGCATTCAAGACCAGCCTGGCCAACATGGCAAAAGCCCTCCTCTACTAAACATAAAAAAATTAACGGGGCATGGTGATGCGTGTCTGTAGTCCTACCTACTCAGGGGGCTGAGGCAGGAGAATTGCTTGAACCCCGGAGGTGGAGGTTGCAGTGAGCTGAGATTGTGCCATTGCACTTCAGCCTGGGCAACAGAGCAAGACTCCACCACAACAAAAATAAAAAAAGATTCATTTATTTGTAGTATAATAATAATACTTTACCTTCATAGATTTCAAAATGCTTTTATTTATTAATACTGATAATATTTTTATAGCAGTTTATAAAGCACTTTTACATGCATTTTTAAATTTCATCCTTAAGACTACCAAAAGTCAAATATTATTCTCTCCTTTTTTTTTTTTTTTTTTTTTTT
>NW_016107374.1:7271962-7280031 GCF_001604975.1 Cebus imitator | reverse complement strand
CGACCTTATAATGAAGGCTGGTGGGCATGTGTGTGTGCTTTGACATGGACAGACCTGGGCAGACTGTATAGTCCTTTTAATCAATGACACATTTAAAGTTTAATTAGCTATCTTCTGTTGTAACCTAAAGGAGGTGCCATGCAGTATACTTCCTCTTTGTGATAATTTCCTCTTTGCCCAACTATCAACTGCAGCCAGATACACACATACACTTACACCATATCTTAACCATCTGGAGAGTGCCTGAGGCCTGAGTTATGATAATGTAGTTTGGGTCAGGAATCTGAACACTGTCTAAAAATATACAAAGCTGCTTTGGCATATTTTAAAACTCACTTAGAAATAGGACTTTTGTTTCTACCACCAACAGATATGTTTATATTGGCATGTATAAAAACACATACAAACATTCTTAGAGACAAAAGACTTAAAGACATATCAGGCCTCACTGTTCTAATATAACTTAAGCAAATAACTTTGAAACAATTTTATTTATAGACTCGAATGTAATCTTAACTTTTATTTTCTTATCTGTCACTTTGACTTTTTGTAGTGAGGGTTCTGTTTTATTTTGTTTCTCATCCTTAGATCTCTAGATATAAATAAATGGTGAAAAAAGAAGACAGGAAATGAGAGTTCATATTTTAGGACTTTTGTCGTTATTTTCTAGAAAGCTTGCAACATTGAACCCCTGATGTATGTTTTCTCCAAAATATGGAAGATATCCACATATTTTTCTGTGTTGTTGATACAGAGTTCTGACTGAATGGCAAAGATTGATGGTGTTGGTCATTCTCTTGTCATTGTTTATGAAGCTTAAAAGGCAAATACCAATGCTTCACCTTATGTTTTTGGTTATACCAGAGTTTCATTTCTAAGTCATGGCAGAAGTAGCCATATACAAATCTTTATGCAAATCTTAAGTTTTTACCACTATTATATCAGAAATTACCATGCATGTAAATATGAAATAATCAGAATTAAGGGAGTATTTGTGTTCCATGTCCCTTGTTTTTATTTAGCTTTGCAGTAGTTAATTGAGTGTTACTTTACATTTTAAGAAGAGGCAGACAGAATGACCTTCCTAGAAAAAGCCAAAGTCATAAAATATAGCAAGCTTTCTATTTTGATATAAAAATCTTGCTCTTCCAACCCCTTATAAGTATGGGGCATATGGAAGATAACTCATGATATAGAATATAGTCCTTTTTCCATTATGGTTTTGGCAGATGTTTAATATTAATTTTACTAAATTATTTTCTCCATTTTTATCTTTCCTAATTAGACCCTGAAATGGATATAATGTTTTTGACATTTTGTGGGATTTTAGAAGTTTGAGAATCAGTTTGAATTGCTTTGTAACTTATGTCCTTCAAGACACAAATCCTGGCATGTTCGTGTGTTAATTCTTGAGAAAATAATCCAAACTCTAGCAACCAAGTCACCATTCCTAGTGAAGGGGCTATCATGCCTTTTCTTTCAGAAAACATCATGTAGAGTTTGAAGCAAGTTTCAAGGTCCAAACATCTGTATTCTCTTATCCAGTCTGTCAGTTGTGTTTATTAGCCATGAACTGTGTCTTTAGTCTTTTGCATTAACTGCCTCCCTTTTTCAAATATCTTTTGGCTTCTCTGGTACTTCTTTACTTTCTTTCCCTAAGAGACTGGGTTAAATACCCTTTTTGTGTGCTATGTTATTCTGTTTTTGCCTGTATTTCAGGCTTGCTTTCTCACTAGATGTAATCTCTTTGAGGACAGAGATCTTAACATGTTCAAGATAATATCTTTGCTACCTGTCATGAAGTCTGGCACATAATAGATTTGCAGAATGAATGAATAGAATTACAGGCAAAAATAGTTGCTTACTTTCGTATTTCTTTCAAATTTAAAAACCATTATAAATCCCTCATACCAGAGTATCCACTTGTTATCTTGATTAACACTGCACATACAAGTGGAAAGTTTCAATGATTTGGTTAGATTTTAAATTTGGGACTGGCAAAATGAATTCTTTAGTAAGAGATCCCAGTTCTATTTAAAGAAAAAACTGTAAGTCACATCCCAAAGGATGTGACTTAATTTAATTAGCATAAAATGTTACCATTAATGTGAATTTCTGAAATAACTGGGGTTTTTGTTTTTTTAATAGTAAAATATTGAGTTTGCTATACTCTAGTTGTAGAGTGAGATTATGTTCTCCATCCCCATGTAAGTGGGGGTAGAGGATTAAATCAATTAAATGTATGCTGCTTTAGCACATTTGTTCTGTAAACAAGCTCCCTGAAAGTACCGTTTGTGTTAGTCATATTTCTGTTTACTACCTAACACAAACTCTGGTCATTTTAAGAATTCAATAAGTATTTGTTAGGCCAGGCGAGGTGGCTTGTGTCTGTAATCCAACACTTTGGAAGGCCAAGAATAACTAGATGTCAGGAGTTCGAGACCAGCCTGGCCAGCATGGTGAAATCCCATCTCTATTAAAAATACAAAAATTTGCTGGGCCTGGTGGCGGGTGCCTATAATCCCAGCTACTCAGGATGCTGAGGCAGGAGAATCACTTGCACCTGAGAGGCACAGGTGGCAGTGAGCCAAGATTGCACTCCAGCCTGGGTGACATGAGATTCCATCTCAAAAAAAAAAAAAAAAAAAAAAAAGTGGGACGGGCAGGCGCTGTGGCTCACACTTGTAATCCCAACGCTTTGGGAGGCTACGGCAGGCAGATCATCTGAGGTCAGGAGTTCAAGACCAGCCTGGTCAACATTATGAAATCCCATCTCTACTAAAAATACAAAAAAAAAAAAACATTACCCGGGCATAGTTGCAAGTGTCTGTAATCTCAGCTACTCAGGAGGCTGGGGCAGGAGAATTGCTTGAACCCAGGAGGCGGAGGTTGCAGAGCCCAGATCTCGCCATTGTACTCCAGCCTGGGGGACAACAACCAGACTTTGTCTCAAAAAAAAAAAAAAAAAAAAAAAGTATCTGTTGAATAAACTCGTGAAAGAGGAAACACAGTGGAGATCTTAGTTCTGCATACGAATGCTATGTGGTACAATGCATTTATAACTGATTAAATCAGTGGAAGTTACTGTCTAAACATAATATGCTTTCTGAAAATAAGAAAAAGAATCCTGTTGGCATTTGGAAGATTATAAATTTGTAGTCAGTTTTATATAATATTGTCACTCTTGTAGTCAAAATGGGTCTAAAATTAATTGATATAAAGCAAGTGGACCTTTCAAATTTTATTTAGCAATAGGAAATAAGAAAGATTGTGTTTGTCGCCTGTAAGTACATCTTTTTCAGGAAGACATAAAATGGAAACTCTACATGCCAGTAATCCTAAG
This sequence comes from Cebus imitator, assembly GCF_001604975.1. NCBI lineage: Eukaryota > Metazoa > Chordata > Mammalia > Primates > Cebidae > Cebus > Cebus imitator. The sequence continues at coordinate 7,276,688 of NW_016107374.1, read as the reverse complement.
GCTTATTTATGAACATTATATTTTAGGATTTTTATAGAAATCCCTCTTCTGCCAGAAAGGAAACGTGAGTTTGAGAACCAGTCTCCAAGGACTTGATATTGAATGAACTTAACTCTGTCTAACACAGATTGATTTTAGTATTTCTGGCAAAAGATCAAAATAGCTTACACATAGCATTTATGAGAATGTTTAAACGTTTTCTTTCAGGATTATTATTTCTTAACTTATGTGTTTTTGTTTCAAAGTGAAGATATATTGTATTTCAAGTGTTTCAAACTTGTTTCAACTTTAGCTTTCATGCTATGATTATGATTCTTAACTTTCAAGAAATTGAACTTTCACTAGTTCTAGTTCTTCACATATTCAGAACTTCAGCTTCTTCATCTATAAAAGTAGGATAATAATGCCTATATCTTGGGATTCTTTTGGGAGTTACTTGATATAATATACATAAAGCCTCCAGCACAAAGTAAGCATATTGTAGATGGTGGTGATAGGGTGGAGTCAGTAGTGGCTTTTATTATTAAAACCAGATGCAGGGATTAACTTTGTTATTTTGCTTGCTTGCTTATTTTTTATCACTGTGATCCTAAATTAGCCCAAATGTATCTTTTAAATAAGAATATTAAGAGATATTTTACAGTAATCATGTAGTTATTTAGACTGATATATGCAGATATATGTCAGCAAGTTGCAGATTGGTATTAAAGTGTGACTCCATTTGGGTTATAAAAGGGGAATGATCATTGTACATATTTATAGAAAAATTTCTGAAGAATACACAACAGTTTCTTAGGAGTGATTACCTTTAAGAAGTCAGAATGGGAGGCTAAGTGGAGAAGAAAACTTTCTATCTCCACCCCTTTGTATCGCTGGAATGTTGTTGAATATAAACATTTATAAAAAAACAAAAACAAAATCAGAGCACTGAATGTTTTACCAGCAACTGATATGGTGACAACTGTAAGTAGAACTAATAAAACTGCCTGATATGCTGGTAAAATTCAAGAGAAAGTTATTTTTTATCATTACCAATAAGAATTATATCCATGATTATAAAAATTAAGTAATGTTGAGGGGTTGCTATTAAAATTATAATTAATCTTAAGTGCCTGCCACAATGCTGGATACTTTACAAATGTATCTTTTTCTTTTTCTTTTTTTAAAACGACGGGGTTTTACCGTGTTGGTCATGCTGGTCTTAAACTCCTGACCTCAGGTGATCCGCCCGCCTTGGCCTCCAAAGTGTTTGGATTACAGGCGTGAGCCATTACGCCCAGCCACAAATGTATTTTTTATAGTTTTTAATTCAGAGTCATTTCTTTTCAGTAAAAAATGTAAACAAGTTATATGGAACCACTAAAGATCCAGAAAAGCAAAAGCCATTCTGAGCAAAAGCTGGAGAAATTACATTATGTGACTTCAAGTTATATTACAGAGCTATAGTAAATAGAACAGCATGGTATCATCATAAAAACAGACACATAGACCAATAGGACCCAGAAATAAATCCACATATCCACAGTCAACTTACTGTCAATAAAGGAGCCAAGAACATACACTGGGGAAAGTACAATCTCTTCAATAAATGGGAAAACTGGATATCCATATGCAGAAGAATGAAACTAGACCCACATCTCTCAAAAATAAAATTAAAAAATAAAATCAAGATGGATTAAAGACTGAAATCTAAGACTTGAAACTATGAAACTACTAAAAGAAAATATTGCGGGAACTCTGAGTCTAGGACATTGGTCTGGCCGAAGTTTCCTTGAGTAACACCTCAAAAGCACAGGCAACCAAAGCAAAAATGGATAAATGGGATCACATCAAGCTGAACAGTTTCTGCACAGCAAAAGAAACAATCAACAAAGTAAAGAGACAGGCCAAGTGCAGTGGCTCACGCCTGTAATCCCAGCACTTTGGGAGGCCAAGGACGGTGGATCACTTGAGGTCAGGAGTTCAAGACCAGCCTGGTAAACATGGTGAAACCCCTGTCTCTACTAAAAATACAAAAAATTAGCCAATGTGGTGGTGGGTTCCTATAGTCCTAGCTACTCAGGAGGCTGAGGCAGGATGATCACTTGAACCCGAGAGGTAGAGGATACACTGAGCCAAGATCATGCCACTGTACTTCTGCTGGGGCGAGAGAGCAAGACTCCATCTCAAACAACAACAACAACAAAGAGACAACCCACAGAATGGGAGAAAATAAGAAAATATTGACAAACTACCTACCTGACAAGGGTTAATACACAGAATATATAAGGAGCTCAAAATAAGAGGGAAAAAAATCTGATTTTAAAATGGACAAAAGATCTGAATAGACATTCCTCAAAAGAAGACATAAAAATGGCCAGCAGGTATATGAAAAAAAATGCCCAGCACATGATCAGTCATCAGAGAAATAAAAGACCAAAACTATAATGAGATATCATCTCACCCCAGTTAAAATGACCCAAAAGACAGACAATAATGAATGTTGGCAAGAATGTAGAGAAAGGAGAACCCTCGTACACTGTTGATAGAAATGTAAATTAGTACAGCCACTATGGAAAATAGTTTGGAGGTTCCTCAAACAACTAAAAATAGAACTACCGTACAATCCAGCAATCCCACTCCTAGTTATAGTCCAAAAGAAAGGAAATCAGTAATCAGAGAGATATTTGCACTCCCATGTCTATTGCAGCACTATTCACAATAGCAAGGATTTGAAAATAATGCAAGTACCTATGAGCAAATGAATGGATAGAGAAAATGTGGCACATAAACACAGTGAATTATAATGGAGCTATAAAAAAGAATGAAATTCTATCATTTCCAACAACATGGATGGGACTGAAGGACATTATGCTAAGTGAAATAACCCAGGCACAGAAAGACAAATTTTGCATATTCTCACTCACTAAAAATTAAAACAATTGAACTCATGTAGATAGAGACTAGAATGATGGTTACCACAGGCTGGGTAGGATAGCAGGGAAGGTGGATGGAGGAGGAAGAAGGCATGGTTGGTTAATAAGTACAAAAATATAGTCACATGGAATGAATAAGATCTAGTATTTGATAGCACAACAGAGTAATTACACTCAACAATAACTTATTGAATATTTAAAATAATTAAAAGAGTAGAACTGGACTGTTCCTAACACAAATGATAGATGCTCTCTCTCCCTCTTTCTACCCCCCCATATATGTTATATATATATATATATGTATATATTATGTATTTCTACAGTTTAAAAAGTCAAAACTTTCAAGGCTTATAATGAAAAACAGCTGTCTCCTGCCTCATATCTATACTCCCACACCCAATCCCTTCTTCTCAGAGACAATCACTTTAAAGTTACATAGATGGTTTCTTCTAATATTTTTTCTCCGTATTTCTAAATGCCATATTTATGCTGCTACCTGAATATTTCCATTTTTGATGAAAGATGAGAAATTAATGAGATTTTATGACATACACTGTTCTGCAACCTGCTTTTTCCACTTAATATATTTACATAAGGTCAGTACATAAATATTTATTCTATTTGACTACTAAACTGTTGTTCTCTGCACCTCTGCTGAAGTTGTGATCCTGATTATTTCCCCACAACATCATTATTTCTGCAACAAAGATGTAAATTTACATCTTTGTTATTTACATCTTTGTATAACAAAATTAATAAGTGTTTGAGTTTCTGCATTTTGTTATTATACTTAAAATCTGAAATTCTAAAAATATTCCACCATATTTTTAATAGCTTAATGGTTTTATTTTTTTCTATGTAAAAATTGAAATTATTTTGCTGTGGAGAATGACTACTTTTTTTTAATTTAAGTGACTACTCACCTGTCCTTATGTCGTTTTATAGAATAAACAATTTATCTTTACCCTGATTTGAAAGGCAACGTATATATTAAACATCTATGTGTATTTGGTTCTGTTTTTGAGACGCTGTTCTGTTTTACTTTGTTTTACTACCCAATAGGACAAGCCCTTCTTGGTGACTCTTTTTTTCTTTTTACCTGAATTTCCCTGGCTGTTTATGGGATGTTTATTCTTCCAGATCGGGAGTTAGCAAACTATCATCTGCAGACCAAATTTGTTGTACTGTCTGTTTTAGTATAACCTGGATGCATAAAATGGTTTTTAAGGCCGGGTGCAGTGACTCATGCCTGTAATCCCAGCACTTTTGGAGGCTAAGGCAGGTGGATCACCTGAGGTCAGGAGTTAGAGACCAGCCTGGCCAACCTGGTGAAACCCCGCCTCTACTAAAAATACAAAATTACCCAGTCATGGTGTCACGCCCTCATAATCCCAGCTACTCAGTAGGCTGAGGCAGGAGATTCACTTGAATCTGGGAGGCAGAGGTTGCAGTGAGCCAAGATCGCACCACTGTACTCCAGCGTGGGTGACAGAGCAAGATTCTGTCTCAAAAAAATAAATAAATAAAATAAAAAGTTTTTAAATTAAAAAAAAAATTTTAATGTTTGTGGGAAAAATCAGAAGAATGATCATTCTTGACATGGGAAAATTATATGAAATTCAAATTTCAATGTTCATAAGCAATGTTTTATTGGAACACATGCTCATTTATTATTATTACCTATGGCTGCTCTCACACTACAACACAGATTTGAATAGTCATATCAGAGACCATGTGGCCCACAAAGCCTAAAAGATTACAAAAGCTTTTTTTTTTTTTTTTTTTTTTTGAGACGGAGTTTCGCTCTTGTT
>NW_016107374.1:7269455-7271862 GCF_001604975.1 Cebus imitator | reverse complement strand
TCCTGCCTCAGCCTCCTGAGTAGCTGGGATTACAGGCACGCACCACCATGCCCAGCTAATTTTTTGTATTTTTAGTAGAGACGGGGTTTCACCATGTTGACCAGGATGGTCTCAATCTGTTGACCTCGTGATCCACCCGCCTCGGCCTCCCAAAGTGCTGGGATTACAGGCTTGAGCCACCGCGCCACAAAAGCTTTATAGAAAAGTTTGCTGACCTCTGTTTTGTATCAAATTTTAAGCAGTTTAAAAGGAAATCTGTTGGAATTTCATATAATATATAGATTAATTTAAGGAAATATAATCTATTCAATATTGAGTAATCATCAAAGAACAAAAGCAGTGTCTTTAATTTTTTTTTTTTTTTTTAAGAGACAGAGTCTCAGTCTGCCTACCAGGCTAGAGTGTAGTGGTGTCATCTCAGCTCACTGCGATTTCTGCCTCCTGGGTTCAAGCAATTGTCCTGCCTCAGCCTCTGGAGTAGCTGGGATTATAGGCATGTGCCACCACAGATAATTTTTGTATTTTTAGTAGAGATGGGGTTTCATTATGTTGGCTGGGCTGGTCTTGAACTCCTGGCCTCAAGTGAGCCTCCTGCCTTGGCCTCTCAAAATGCTGGGATTACAGGAACGAGCCACTGTGCCTGATCCAAATTTTCTATTATATCTTGGTGATATTTTATAATTTTTTTCCATTCTAGTTCTTACATATTGCTTTTAAATTTATTCCTGGATTTTTTCGGTTGGTTGTTGTTAATGCAATTGTTTATGGGATTTTTCCACCACCATATATGTATGTGTGTGGGTATGTGTATGTGTGTGTTTTTTTCTTTTTTAAAACTCACGAAAATAGCGATGACATATTATAAGGTCCTTCTGTAGCAACACCATCTCAGATAATGAAACAACAAAGAAAATGGAAATTATGTACTTGGAAAAATATAGGTGATGGTAGAAAAATTATTTTTCTGAAATTTTAGGTTCTCTTTTTGAGCTGTCTTGTAATCTAACTTGATTGACGAAGCATACATTTTAATTATGGGTTAAAGGCAAAATGACTAGTTTTCTTGTTTGAGCTTTTTTATGAAAAATATATTTGCAGCCAAGTGCAATGACTGTAATCCCAGCATTTTGGGAAAACAAGGCAGGAGAATTGCTTGAGCCCAGGAGTTCAAGACCAGCCTGGGCAATGTGGCAAAACTCCATCTCTACAAAAAAAATATGAAAATTACCCAGATGTGGTGGCGTGCACCTGTAGTCCCACCTACTCAGAGGGCTGAGGTGAGAGGACAGGACAGCTTGAGCCCAGCAGGTCGAGCTTGCAGTGAGCCATGATTGTGCTACTGCACTCCAGCCTGGGCGACAGAGTGAGACCCTGTCTCAAAAAAAAGTGTGTGTGTGTGTGTGTGTGTGTATGTGTGTGTGCGCACGCGCACGCGTGCAGGTGCGTGCATGTGTATTTGCATGTATACATGTTAAACATTGCAATGTACAACATAAAAGTAGAAGTGGCCAATCAAATATGAAATTTACAAACCACACCAACCTTTTCCCTAATGTATAGCCACTGTAAGCAGTTTGGGCATATTCTTCTAGATTTTTCCTTGATCTTTTTAAATGTCGTTTATATTATTAACATTATTTTAAAATGCAATCACATTATGCATATGTGTATGCACATTGCATATTACTGAACAGTACTCTAGTAGGACTTCTTTCCTATAGATCTGCTTCTGTTAATATTAGCTACACATTAGTAAAGTGTGTAATTGTACCAATTCCTTTTTGATGGACATTTGGGTTCTTTCCAAATGTTTTCTATTACAAACCATGCTGTAATTATCATTATAAATAGCCTTGTGATTCATTTTCAACTATTCTACTCTGACTCTAAAATAGTCAGCTTAGGGACCCTATTTTTTCACAAACTTCTAGCAGTGTAAAGTCTCTTTTAGTTTAAACACCATTGTTTAAGCAGTTGCATAAAGCACTGTGCTAACCAGAAGTCCTTTTTGTTTTTTTGTTTCTTAAATAATAAAATAGCCCTGGTCTCAATGAGCTTATATTCTAATATGATTGGCCAGTATGTATCCAGTCAATCATAACTATTACTAATTACTTTGTTTGTAAAATGTTAGTGACTATAAACTGATACACTTATTTGCCTTGGACTTTCAGCAGATTACCAAGAGACGGGTTGACAATCAAGTATAGTAGGGTATTGTTCAGTATCTTAATTATTATATACCTTTTCCTTAAAAAAAGGGCCGGGTACGATGGCTCACGCCTGTAATCCCAGCATTTTGGGAGGCTGAGGTGGGTGGATCAGGAGGTCAGGATATGGAGACCATCCTGGCCAACATGGTGAAACTCTGTCTCTACTAAAAATACAAAAAAAATTAGCTGAGCAT
>NW_016107374.1:7258076-7268805 GCF_001604975.1 Cebus imitator | reverse complement strand
CAGGCCTAGTGGCAGATGCCTATAATCCCAGCTACTTGGTAGGCTGAGGCAGGAGAATCACTTGCACCAGAAGGTGGAGGTTGAGGTGAGCCAAAATCACACCACTGAACTCCAACATGGGCAACAAGAACAAAACTCTGTCCAAAAAAAAGAGAGAGAGAGAGAGAGAGAGAGAGAGAGAAATGTATCAATGAATGAATGAATGAGGTCTCATTGTGTTGGCTCAGGCTTGTCTCTAACACCTGGGGCTCAAGTGATTCTCCCAACTCCGCCTCCCAAAGTGCTAGGGTTACAGGCAAGAGCCATCATATCCAGCCACTTGTAGAAACTTATAAGGAAATAATTATGAGAACATCACCACTATCTATTTCCAGAACTTTTTCATCATCCCAAGCAGAATTTCTCTACCTATTAATCACTAACTCCCCATTTTCTCCCCTCTGCCTAGCCCCTGATAACCTCTTATCTACTTTCTCTTCTTTTTTTTTTTCTTTTGAGACGGAGTTTCGTTCTTGTTGCCCATCCTAGAGTGCAATGGCACGATCTTGGCTAACCGCAACCTCCACCTCCCGGGTTCAAGCAATTCTCCTGCCTCAGCCTCCCGAGTAGCTGGAATTACAGGCATACACCACCAGCTACTCGGGAGGGTGAGGCAGAAGAATTGTTTGAACCTGGGAGGCAGAGGTTGCAGTGAGCTGAGATCGCGCCAATGCACTCCAGTCAGGGCCACAGAGCAAGACAGTGTCTTAAAAAGAAAAAACTCCTTCATTTGCCCATGCAATAGTCATGCACATCTTCAGCTTCCCTAGATATTGCTAAATTATGCTGATAAAATGGTTATTGTAATTTTTTTCACCTTATTCTGAGCAAAAACCTGGTCTTGATAATAACTGATAAGCATTGCTATGGTGGAAAAGACACAGGATGGGATTTCAGCTCCAGAACTAATTAGTTGGATAACTTACGTCAGGTTATTCCAGCTATATGTCTCAATTTCTCCACCTCCAAATTAAGGTCAGATTGAAGATGATCTCTGAAGTCTTTTCTAACCTTGGATGTTCTGTGGTTTTAGTGCAAATGACTTATTGTATTTCAAGAGAAACAAGAGTCATATGTTTTAAAATGAAATTAGATCTAATAAATAACTAATGTCACTAGTTCCCAAAATCCTCAAATAATTCAAAAATTAAGTTCAGGATACCCTCAAGTCTCCATTTACTATGCCATTTTTATATACTCATCTTAATTCATGATATTGTTTTAGAGTTATTACTCAACTAAATATTTATTGATTTGCACAATTAGTTGTATTTCAATAGTATTTTTTAAAAGCTATTTTAAAATGCAAAATAAGATATTAAATTTGCTTTAGGGGCAATAAACTGTTTGTGGATGAACCTAAAAACCTAAATTCCATATGAAACATTGATTTTGAATAAAAATATATTCAGAGTTACAGATACTTAGCTTGGAAGTGAACTTTTGGAACCCAACTCTTTTGCAAGTTGGAGGCTTCCTGTAACGTTAATTTCAGGAAATCCTAGGCAAATATGTAGTTACTGCTCTAGAAAATACATAGTTAGTGTGTACAGTGATGGAAATTAAAATGTCGCTGTTTGTTAAAAGATTTGCATTTTGTGGGCTTGGAAAGGCCTAGAACTTCCTTTTTAGGCTTTTGTTGTCTTCACTAGTGGGCTCTTACATTTTATTACTCCCAGAGAAAGGCAGGCAGGATTAGAGGCATGGCAAGGAGAACAATTTGAGAAATACTATAGTGTGCAAAAGAGCAAAGACACTTCAACGGCAATGAGGATAAATAGCTTTTGACTCAGTCGCCAAACAAGATAAATCCATAATTACTTATTCCAGTTTGATTTCTACATAAGAAGTTGTTCTGTTTATTCCTTAAGGTTGATTTGATTTTATTTTCCTTAAATTTTAGCCTTAGATTACTGGACAGTTTAGTCATTTCTGTAATGTAAAAGTTTACTATTCCAGTGTCTGATACAGCCTTACCATGAGGTTATTTTTGACAAAAAAAAAAAAACAAAAAAAACTAGGCCGGGCGCGGTGGCTCAAGCCTGTAATCCCAGCACGTTGGGAGGCCGAGGCGGGTGGATCACGAGGTCAACAGATCGAGACCATCCTGGTCAACATGGTGAAACCCCGTCTCTACTAAAAATACAAAAAATTAGCTGGGCATGGTGGTGCGTGCCTGTAATCCCAGCTACTCGGGAAGCTGAGGCAGGAGAATTGCCTGAACCCAGGAGGCGGAGGTTGCGGTGAGCCGAGATCGCGCCATTGCACTCCAGCCTGGATAACAAGAGTGAAACTCCGTCTCAAAAAAAAAAAAAAGGAAAAAAAAAAAACAACAAGTTAAAACCCTTTAAATATTAGCGGGTCCCAGTCTTAGGTGAAGTGTAAGAAACAGCCTTTCTCTGCAGGGCGTGGTGGCTCACTTCTGTGATCTTAGCACTTTCGGAGGCTGAGGCAGGTGGATCACCTGAGGCCAGGAGTTCGAGAGCAGCCTGGCCAACATGGTGAAACTTCGTTTCCACTAAAAATACAAAAATTAGCCAGGCATGGTGATGGGTGCCTATAATCCCAGCTACTTGGGAGGCTGAGGCAGGAGAATCACTTGAACCCAGGAGGCAGAGTTTGCAGTGAGTCAAGATTGCACCATTGCACTCCAGCCTGGGAAACAGGGCAAAAACTTTGTCTCAAAAAAAAGAAAAGAAAAGAAAGAAAACAAAGCCTTTCTCTTTCTTTGTAATAAAGCTAAAAATGTCTGTCTTACGTAGCGTCTTGCCTGACTGTCCTACTAGGATCTAGTGTTACCCCTCGTTGGATGGCTGTCTCTTTACATATGAGTTTTAAATTTTCAGCTTTTAAATATTTCATTTTGTTTGCTTTTAACTCTTTTAAAATAGCTATTTAGCATCTTTTGTGCATTTTTCCCTCTTTAGGGTTAGGGGTTTTTGGTTCAGTTTTATTTTAACTCCAGATTTTAATACAAGGCTCAGCAGAATAGAGCCTCAGCAGCAGATAAGCATTTTTGATTGATGGAATTCACATCTGTTGTGTTTCGCCAAACATATGTTTTTCCCCACAGTCTTTCAACACTCATTATGGTTTTGTTGTGTTAGATCATGATACTACAGGCCCCTGGTTAAGATTGGTGTTACTCAGTAGCCAAAAATAACCGAAGAGTGCAAGGTTGTGACAAAAGCTGTTAGAGACAAACAAAAAATTGTACTAGAAGTGATACGCTCCTGTTTCTGGTGATTCAATATGCAACTGTAGACAATTAATTTCCTTTAGCTTTGCTTTCTTCATGTGTAAAATCAGGCTAAGACAAGCTATCTTGTGGATTTTGTGGATAATTCTATCATAAAACATTTGTAGGTTGTAATGCTTATTGAATTAGATATTAGTAATAAGCCTTTAATAAATAATTTCAAGAAATCATTCCCTCATTACTGTCTACTTCCCCAGACCAAAAAAAAAAAAAATCTTAACTTACTGTAATTGTCCAAGTTATAGTTAGTCATAGGTTAGAGGAACATTATGAGTAACTATTATTTAAAAACCTAGCATTGTTTATTTTCAAAATTATACTTGCTTAAATAATTTAGCCATATTTTTTCTATAGGCTTTAAAGTAGTCTTAATAAATGTTAAATTATAAATTAACGTACTAGATTTTTTTTTCAATGTTAAGCCCTTATTTTAATTTTTGAAATTTAGTTACTTAATTAGGCTATGTCCCAATGTTTAATTATTCTGTGCCCATTTCCCCTGGGTACTGTGTGCCTTTTCAGTCTGTAGCTTCAAGTTTTTTCTCATTTCTAGAAAGTTATTTTAAAATTATATATTTTAAATTATATTTCTATTTTTCAAAGATACCGATTTTGAATATATTCACCTTTCAAATCTATAATTTATTCTAGTTTTTAAATGCTTTATTCAAGGTGCTATTGTTTTGTTACTTTCCTCCATTCTCCACCCCTGTCCTTTACCACATCTTCTTCACCATTGCCAGTTCTTTGTGCTGCTTCTTGCCAGCTTCATTTCATTAGCGGTTTTATTTTTCTCCCCACATCTCTCTTGACTTCTGCCAAATCATGTTTTATTCTCTGTTTTGGCTCACGATATCTTCCATTAACTCTTACATTCCTGCTATGAGCTCCTGTTTTATATAACAGTTACTTCATTGAATTCCCTTTTTTAAAAAGTTTATTGGCAGCCTGTTCTGACACAGCATCCGTTGCTATATGACTTTTATTCTCTGAAAAGAGTTCTTCACCTGCTGTTTCTTTTTCCCATTTCTTTGTTTTGTTTGGTTTTTAAATACTATCTTTACATAGATCTGATGCTTTTTTAAAAAAAAATTATTATTCAACTGTAAATGAGTTTTATTCTTTGTCTTTTGGGATTCCTATGAGGAAGGGCGGAAGGCCATGTTTCAGGCTAATAAGAGTTTTCCCTAACTCATGGTAAAAATCCTTATAACAAACTTATTTGTGAGTTCTTTTTTTTTTTTCTTTTTTTCCTTAGATAGTGTCTCTCTCTGTTACCCAGGCTGGAGTGCTATGGCACAGTCTTGGCTTACTGCAACCTCTACCTCCCAAATTTAAGCGATTGTCCTGCCTCAGCCTCCAAATAACTGGGATTACAGGCTCCTGCCACCACACCCAGCTACTTTTTGTCTTTTTAGTAAAGACAAGATTTCACCATGTTTGTCAGGCTGGTCTCAAACTCCTGACCTCAGGTGATCTACCCACCTCAGCCTCCCAAAGTGCTGGGATTACCGGCATGAACCACCATTCCTGGTCCCTATTTGTGAGTTCTTTTTGCCTTTATTTTTACTGAGAAAACATTGTGCCATTTTACTGCATTAATTTTGAAGGAAAGGCCAGTACAAACCTTTCCTGGACGCAGTTTATTAATTGTACTTTAAAAATACTACCTAAATACCTGTGAAACACTTGTAAGAAAAAGTAGGGCCATAGAATCTGTAGATATGTACACAAACTTTGTAGATATAGTCAGTAACTATTACTTGTGGATGGACTGGAGGAATAATGTAGTTGCAAAATGTTTTATGAATGTGATTAATATTCACATGCCCTAAAACTGCCTAAAACTCTAAATCTAGAATATATTAAGGATATCTATACTATATGGTTTACACATTCTTGACTCCATTCTATCTCCTGTACTTTAAATCCTTCCTCCATATTCTCCCTTAAAACAGAAGAAAAAAGGTACCAACATCACGAAGCAGATGTGGCAAACCTATTTATATAATAGAAGGATGATTATAAACATCTAATAAATCATATCAAATACATATTATATATTAAATGGGAAGATAATAGAAATCTGTCCAAACAAAACTATGGATAATTTTTATATTGCCCTTTTTTTGTTGTTGTTTTCTGTGAACTCCAAGAAAAATGAGATACCAGTTTGAAGCAGATAGAATGTTGCTGATTTAACCATTTAGGGATACTCCCCAAGTTCAATAATTTTGCCAAGATACAAATTTAAATGAAACCTTTTGTGAAGCTTCATAGTGTGTGAAGCACTTACCTTATTTATATGTTTGAAGATGTACATATTTCACATTTCAGAAGAGTCTATGCATAGCTCACCAAATATCAAAATCATGTTGTTAGAAAACGTTAAGGTCTTATTTATTTGTTTGTTTCTGAGACACAATCTCATTCTGTCATAGAGGCTAGAGTGCAGTTGTGCGATCATGGCTCACTGCAACCTCTACCTCCCCGACTCAGGAATCCTCCTATCTCAGCCTCCCAAGTAGCAGGAACCATAGGTGCATGCCACCATGCCCAGCTAATGTTCATTTTTTATTATAGAAATTGGGTTTCGCCATGTTACTCAGGCTGATCTTGTGGTCTCGAACTCCTGGGCTTAAGGGATCAGCCCACCTCAGCCTCTCAAAGTGCTGGGATTACAGGTGTGAGCCACCTTGCCCAGCCAACATTAAGGTCTTAAGCTAGGTATGAGGAGGAAGGGAGTTGCCCATGGGGAGGCGACGGGGAGAATAAGAAAATGGTAAAAGAAGAGAAACAGGAAAACTCAGGTTTTGAGCTATAATAGTAATTGTAGATAATCTGCTACCTAGCACACGGTCAGGAGGAAGATAAAGAAAACCACCATTTGAGCCAAGAAGGGAGGGTAGATTGGCAGGCAGGAGAGGAATTGTTTCAAGAAATAAAGCTGAAGAGTTGTAATTTACAGTTATGACTTGTTTATACATCTAAGAACTTAGGATGTCCTTTTTCTTTTTTTTTTAAGACAGAGTTTCACTCTGGCCCAGGCTGGAGTGCAGTGGCCTGATCTTGGCTCACTGCAACCTCCATCTCTGAGTTCAAGCAATTCTCCCTACCTCAGTCTCCAGAGTAGCTGAGATTGCGGGCAGCTGCCACCATGCCCAGCTAATTTTTGTATTTTTAGTAGAGATGGAGTTTCACCATGTTGGCTAGGCTGGTCTCAAACTCCTGATCTCAGGTGATCTGCCTACCTTAGCCTCCCAAAGTGCTGGGATTACAGTCGAGCCACTGCGCCCAATGGCATTTTAAAATAATACAATACAAAGAGGGGAAAGAAAAAGTTTTAGGAACTAAATTTGAGAGCTCAATTAATTATAACCATTTAAATATTGTAAAGAAGTGAATTACAGACTTTTCTCTCTTTTTTTGAGATGAGACAGCGTTTCACTGAGATTAGACAGTTTCGCTCTTGTTGCCCAGGCTGGAGTGCAGAGGCACGATCTCGACTCACTGCAACCTCCACCTCCCGGGTTCAAATGATAATCCTGCCTCAGCCTCCCAAGTAGCTGGGATTATAAGCATGTGTCACTAAGCCCAGCTGATTTTTGTATTTTTAGTAGAGATGGCGTTTCACCATGTTAGTTAGGCTGCTCTCAAACTCCTGACCTCAGGTAATCCACCTGCCTCGGCCTCCCAAAATGTGTGATTGCAGGCGCCTGGCCGAATTACAGACTTTTCTACAGTGTCTACTTTTCCCAAGACCATTTTTGGGTGGCACCCTTGCCAGGTAGAAGTACTGGTATCCTAGGAAACATCCCACTATCCTAGAAGTCAGATGGTACTCATTAAAAAATAATAATAACTGATTTTCCTGCCTTCCTGGGAGGTTAAAATACTTGAATTTGATTAGGTATGGGAAAGTACTCTATACAAATGTTAATGTTTAATTTTGTTTTAAGCGAAAGCAAGTTTATTAACAAAGTAAAAAAATAAAAGAATGGCTACTCCATAGAGCAGCCCTGAGGGCTGCTGGTTGCCCATTTTTATGGTTATTTCTTGATAATATGCTAAACAAGGGGTGGATTATTCATGCCTCCCATTTTTAGACCACATCTTTAAACTGTCATGGCGCTGGTGGGAGTGTAACAGTGAGGACCACCAGAGGACACTCTGCCATCTTTGTTTTGGTGGGTTTTGGAACGCTTCTTTACTGTCAACTGTTTTATCAGCAAGGTCTTTATGACCTGTATCTTTATGACCTCCTATCTCATCCTGTGACTTAGAATGCCTTAACCTCCTTCAATTTACAAATGTAAATGTTTAATGTTGTTATTTTTTAAATGAAAAAAAAAGGCAGTCAAACTTGCCAACAGCTTACAGCTTCTTTTAAGCAGCTATTGGGAACAAGTACCAGTAACTTTCATGTAGTGTCAAACCCTCTTTCATTAAAGCCGGTACAGATTGTAACAAGTCTACAAACTACTCATTGGAGCAGTATGCAGCTTAACATTTTTAGTGTTTTAGTAATAAGATACCATTTCCGTGGTTAGAGAGTCAGCATTCAGAAATTGTTTTTTAAGGAAAGAACTTCTGAAACTTCATTAATAGTTCATAGAGGATACCATGACCTCTAGCTAGCTAGCTGGTGATGAAACTCTACTATCAAGTGCTTGGAAATTTGTCTAATGGCAGGAGGAAAAGAAGAGGTAGCTGCAGCTGCTGTTCTAAACCCTGCGAAAAAACTTATACATACAGTCTCATCCTTCCCATTGCGACCTGATAACTGAGTGTAACAGTTTCTGTTTCCAGTTGTGGTTCTCTTTCATTCCTGTTTAAAACAAAGGCAGCAGGTCGAGAAGCTAACTAAATGGACAAGATGTGAGGGCAGGAGGGGGAATTAGGGAAGAAGGAAGACATAGAGATAGCAAATTCATCATCACTTAGAGGTTAGGCCAACAAAAACAATTGAATTCCCATGGGAAGCTAAGGTCAGAGTTAGACCACTGGTTAGATCTAAGATCTTTGCTTTTTGTTTTAAAAATTTCAAAAAGAAAAGTATGAAGACTACAGAGATG
Source organism: Cebus imitator (assembly GCF_001604975.1). Lineage (NCBI taxonomy): Eukaryota > Metazoa > Chordata > Mammalia > Primates > Cebidae > Cebus > Cebus imitator. The sequence goes on along the minus strand of NW_016107374.1, from coordinate 7,260,432 downwards.
GGCGGGGAGAGGAGGCAGGAAGGTTGATTCATAAAGCGGTAAAAAAACAGTGCTCAAAACCTCTGTGCTTCTTGCACAATTAGTCAAGAGATGTGTCAGCAATTCCTGAGGCAATGATACAACCTGTATAGTTTAGTTATGGGAATCATTATTCTGTTTCCGCATGATTCCTGTTGTTTTTTGAACTATCAAGAACTGTGTTGTCCAACATGGTAGTTGCTAGCCAAGTAAGCTATTTAAATGAAAGTTAATTAAAATTAAACACGTATAAATTCAGTTCTTCTGTTGTACTCGCCACATTTCAAGTGCTTAATAGCCACATGTTGTTAATGGCTACCATTATTGGAGAGTGCAAAGAAAGTGACAGACTATTTCCTTCGTTATGGGGCATTCTGTGTGAGTGCACTGATGAAGTAGAACAAACTCTGAGCGTGGAAGTTTAATGTTAAGTAGACTTTACTTTACAAGGGAATGATTAGTTTAAGTCCAAAGTACAATATGTAAAATTATTTTTTAACTCTGGAACCTATCATTATGGCTTAGTTACTATAGGAATAAATAATATCTCTTCAGTGAACATTAGGGTCCACTAAATAAAAGTAACGGCAGATCTATGTTAATTTTAGACTCAAGAACTTGAGGGAAACATGTATGGATTTTTATAAAAATTATGAAAAGTTTTATAATCCTGAAGGATGTAAGTCAAAAAGAAAAATTTAGACCAAGTATTGGATATAATTAAAGTTATCACCTAGGTGAGCTGGCTCACCCTTGTAGTCCCAGTACTTTGGGAAGCTGAGACAGGAGGATCACTTGAGCCCAGGAATTTGACACCAGCCTGGGCAACATAGTGAGACCCTATCTCTACTTAAATTCTAAAAAATTAAAACAGTAAAAAAAAAAAAAAGTTACCAGTAAATAGGAATAGAATAAGAAAGCTCCAAATGGAGGGAGAGGATCAGAAAAAATAACTGTCAGGTACCATACTTAGGACCTGGGTGACAAAATAATCTGTATGCCAAAACCCCATAACACTAGTTTACCTGTAAATAAACTTGTATGTGTATCCTGAACCTAAAATAAAAGTTAAAAAACATAAATGAGCAGTGGTCAAGCTTTAAGAGAAAATAAATTACTCTGAGTATCCAGAAAAAATGACAAAGAATCCTTTCTACGTTGTTTATTATTTTATGAAATATGGTGTCCTCTTGTAAATATCTAAAAAGTGATTCCTATCACAAAATTTAACCATCAGTGACAGAGAAGACTAACCTAATGCTTAATTATGACATAGTAATAAATATCATTACTATGTCCAAAGCAGCAGAGGAGAAAACCGAATGGCAATTGAGCCAACTTTTTTTTTTTTTTTAGACAGAGTCTTGCTCTGTTGCCCAGGCTGGAGTACAGTGCCACAATCTCTGCTCATCTCACCCGCTGCCTCCTGGGTTGAAGCAATGCTCCTGCCTCAACCTCCTGAGTAGATGAAGTTGCAGGCACCCACCACCACACCCGGCTAATTTTTGTATTTTTTAATAGAGATGGAGTTTCAACCTATTGGCCAAGCTGGTCTTGAACTCCTGACCTCAAGTGACCTGCCCACCTCAGCCTCCCAAAGTGCTGAGATTACAGGAGTGAGCCACTGTGCCTGTCTGCCAACTTTTTGACATACATAAAGTAGTAAAAAATTAACAGTTAAATACTTAACAGTTGGTACATATGCTCTCTATAGAATATCACATTTAATTATGTCATTTGTCAGTCGTAGTGCATTGTTTATTTTATTTTACTTTATTTTATTTTATTTTTTGAGACAGAGTCCTGCTTTGTCACCCAGGCTGAAGTGCAGTGGCACAATCTCGGCTAACTGCAACCTCTGCCTCCTGGGTTAAAGAGATTCTCCTGCTTCATCCTCCCTAGTAGATGGGATTACAGATGCATGCCACTGCGCCCAGTTAATTTTTGTGTTTTTACTAGAGGCAGGGTTTCACCATGTTGGTCAGGATGGTCTCGAACTCCTGACCTCAAACGATCCACCTGCCTCAGCCTCCCAAAGTGCTGGGATTATAGGTGTGAGACACCGAGCCCTGTAGATTAATTTTATTCAATGCTTATTCTATGCAAGCCACCTTGTTTAACACATTACATATACTACTTTATTAAATCCTGACAATAAACAGTCCTGTGTTTGATATATTTATTATATTATGTCCTTTGTACAGATGAGAAAACTGAACCTTAGATTTGAAACTTGTCATATGAGGCCGGGCGCGGTGGCTCAAGCCTGTAATCCCAGCACGTTGGGAGGCCGAGGCGGGTGGATCACAAGGTCAAGAGATCGAGACCATCCTGGTCA
>NW_016107374.1:7251533-7257862 GCF_001604975.1 Cebus imitator | reverse complement strand
CTGGAATTTGAACTCAGTTCTACTTTAATTAAAACTGATGTTCTTAACCATGATTGCTTTTCCAGGTAGCAAGCTGAAGACTATGCTATTAAGCAGAGGATTTAAACATCCACCTTTTTCACTCTAGATGTCGTGTTCTTTCTCTTTGCCATAAGCCTTTCATAGCAACAGAAAATGAGGGAATAACTGTAATTTTATAATATCTAATGAAATTATTGACATCTCTATAAGCACAATTTCCCTAAGTTTAGTTCACATCAAGATTTAGGAACATTAGCTGAACCACAAATTAAAACAAACTGAAACACAGGTTGTACACATGTAACATTCAAAAATCAAAAGTCTTAAAGCAGTGTAGATAATATTTATCAGCAGCTTATTTCAGATTATATTCTTTTTTAGAGAACATTGTAACCATGCAAACTTGTTGAAGAATATTTAGGGACTTCCTTAGCATAAGCATAAATTATGTTAATTTTTCTAAACTGGGGTATGAAGAAATAATCAAATATCATATGAAGAAGTCTAGGAAGAGGTCATTAATAATTCAAGACCAACCGGTGAAGGCTTCTTTTTGGTTAATATTATATATTTTATAGTTGGCCTAGTTCAAACAGCCTGTCTTTTCCCTGAGACCTTTGAGGGTTCTAGTGCTTGGTCTGAGAAATATCACCAAATGTGAAATTTCTAGAGAGCCAAAATTAAAGGGGGAAGTATGTGCTCTTTAGTTTTCTTTAGTGGAATTTCCCTCTAAGTGAATGAATGTAATTCAGCCAGTTGAATCACTGAGCTATTTTATTGCATTGGGACTCATAAAAGAATTTCTTCTGAAAAACACTGCTTACCTTTTCAACAACTTAAAACCACAGTCTGTTCATTCACTTCATAACCTAGTAGTATAGATAATGACTTCACTGAAACAGTGCCAGACTCTCTTCAGCAAAGTGTTGTTGGCATGAGGGAGGCAAATGAAAGGGCAAGGCCAGGAGTGTAAAGAGAGAAGTTAACTAAACTTTATTTATTACTATTTAAAATATGGGGCCAGGCATGGTGGCTCACACCTGTAATCCTAGCATTCTGGGAGGCTGAGGCAGGCAGATCATCTGAGGTCAGGAGTTCAAGACCAGCATGGCCAACATGGCAAAACCCTGTCTCTACTACAAATACAAAAATTAGCTGGGCGTGGTGGCGCGTGCTTGTAATCCCAGCTGCTCAGGAGACTGAGGCAGGAGAATCGCTTGAACCCGAAAGGCAGAGGTTGTAGTGAGCCGAGATCATGCCATTGAACTCCAGCCTGGGCAACAAGACTGAAACTCTGTCTCAAAAAAATAAATAAATAAATAAATAAAAATAAAAAATAAAACAAAATGGGCAGGGTGCAGCCGCTCACGCCTGTAATCCCAGCACTTTGGCAGACCGAGACAGGTGGATCACAAGTTCAAGAGATGGAGACCATCCTGGTTAACATGGTGAAACCCCGTCTCTACTAAAAATACAAAAATTAGCTGGGCGTGGTGGCATGTGCCTGTAGTCCCAGCTAATTGGGAGGTTGAGGCAGGAGAGTCTCTTGAACCCAGGAAGTAGAGGTTGCAGTGAGCCAAGATTGCACCACTGCACTCCAGCCTGGCAACACAGCGAGACTTCATCTCAAAAAATAAATAAATAAAAAGTAAAATAAAATAAAATATGAGAGCAGTAAAGGAAAAATTAAAAAATAATATGGAGAGCTCTCCTTTAAGAAAGTTAGGGCCTAGAGAGAAACCAATTCTTACGACGTAATATGAAGTTTGTAAAGTGACATTAACACGGGGAAAAATAGTGCATAGATAAAAGTCAATACAAAAGAAATGTCTCACAGTATTGTTTTACTGTGATGGAGTTGATTAATTTATTCAGGCTTTTAGCAAGTGTTCTTTACACACAGACAATCTGCCAAACATTGTTTCAGGCATTCAAGATGCAACAGTGAGCAAAACAGGCTGAAAATCCTGTCCTCATAGAGTTTGCATGCCAGAAGAGAGAAAGAGAAAATATGCAAATTAAGTGAAATACCTATTTTATTATAAGGTGACAAATGCTGTGAAGCAAAAAAGCAGAGAAGAAGGCTAAGGAATGGGGGGTGGTTGCAATTTTAAGAAGGGTAATTAGGGTTTATAATACATCTTTTATTAAAATCATATTAGTCTGTAGAAGCTGAAGTTGAAATAGGGCCAAGCTGAATAGGGCCACTTATTTCTCTAGTGACAGAATAAGTGAAAGGAGTTCAGTAAAGGAATGAGAATGTGTCAGCTACTTTGTTTCTCCATTTCCTGGTCTGGGTATTTGATTGTTTGGATAGGTGTTTTGGAGTATATTGGGTTTTTTGGTAGGATCAAAATGAAGTGTTGATACTAAAGATAGAATAGTGCACAGTTCCATTCATCATCCTCTGAGATCTGTGTGCATTTATGAAGTTTACAAAATGGTAGCTGTGATACTGGAATTTTTACTCGTAGAGAAAAATGCTCTATTTTCCAAATATTTTGAGAGGTCATCATAGTTAAGGAAAATCTGTCTGTTCCCATATCGCTTTTTAAAACCAATTTTATCAGTTATTAGCATTGAATAGTTGTTCTTCCATTTATTTATTCATTTATCCAGCATATATTGAGTGACTAATATTCTGCACTAATATGTGCAGAAGATTTTTTTAAACGTATCTAAATATTTTTTGCTTTATCACAGTAAAAAACAATGACTATTAGCTATCCTTGTCTCTTTCTTACCTTTGACCCCTTCCCTCACTCCAACAAAGATCTCTTCTTTGTAAAAACATCTACCTGACCCTTCTATTTTCATTTAATTTTATTTTCCCTATTTTCCCCCCTGAGAAAATTGAGTCTTAGAGAGGTTACTTAACCAATACCACAAGTCAGAGGCAGAAGCAAAATTCAAACACAGATAATGTTGCATCTGAGTAATGTTCTTACCTGCTACACTAGACTGCCTTCAGCAGTTGGCAAGAGAGATGAGGCTGTGCCAAAACCCTCCAGGCTGTACTATCATTCATTCTAAGACCTGGGGCTCTTGACCTAATTTTCCCTCTTGCCAACATTTTTGTTCTGCCTCCTGTCATTGCCAACAGAGTATGGATGTGGACAGTAAGGTGTGGATAGTACAGGTCACCCTGATTTCCTTCCTTGATCTGTGCAGAAATGCGTGCTGTACTTTCCCCACTTAAAGATGAATGAATAGGGACAGAGAATGACAAAAACAAAAAACAGACAAAAACAAAAACAAAAAAACAAAAAAAAAAACTCTAGCATATTGGACAGGTATCTGAAAGCATAAAAATATTATAAAAGAGGCATTTTGAATTTAAATTTTCTCAATATAATTCTGCAAAAGTTAAAGGGCAATAGTCTGAGAAGAAAAAAACATGATCATAATTTGATAACCCCACCTTTTCTTACTTTTGATGTACTTATCCTTATCATGCTTTGAGCTTTGGCTTTTTTCTTTTTTCTTTTTTTTTTTTTAAGATGGAGTCTCACTCTGTTGCCCAGGCTGGAGTGCAGTGGCACGATCTCGGCTCACTGCAACCTCTGACTCCCAGGCTGAAGCAAACCTCCTGCCTCAGCCTCCTGAATAGCTGGGACTACAAACATGTGCCACCATGCCTGGCTAATTTTTGTATTTTTAGCAGACACAAGGTTTCACCATGTTGGCCAGGCTGGTTTCAAACTCTTGACCTTGTGATCCCCCTGCCTCAGCCTCCCAAAGTGCTGGGATTGCAGGTGTGAGTCACTGTGCCTGGCCGAGGTTTGAATATTTTGACTATTACTTCAGGTTTTATTGACTGCAAATGTAAATGGGAAAAAAGTATCTTTGCTGGGTCTTTATTCATAAATTTTTCTAGTTTTGGGGAGTATTGTAGCTACAAAATACAGGGTTCCTTGAGAAAGGTCCTTAAAATTTCAACAAACACTTAAGCAAACTTTTATTATCAAGTTCTGTGTCTCAGGAACTGCTAAGTGCTAGAGTTTTTTGGTTTTTGTTTTTAGCCTCCGTTAACTATTTTGCTTGATGTTTCTGGCTGTTTGCAGCTTTAACAGAGCCTTCCTTGATAGTGACATTTGCAGCTGCTTATGGCATTACACTATCTAACATTTATTGGGCACCAAGGACACCCAGGCAGGTGTCTGTGGAGAGAGCAAAAATTATAGAACTAAACCATCACTATTTGAAAGCAAACCAAATTTGGTCATTTCCGGCTGTATGAGGGAGGTAAACATTTAAAAAATAGGCAGGGCGTGGTGGCTCATGCCTGTAATCCAAGCACTTTGGGAGGCTGAGGCAGGCAGATCATTTGAGGTTAGAAGTTTGAGACAAGTCTGGCTAACATGGTGAAACTCCGTCTCTACTAAAAATACAGTAATTAGCTGGGCATGTTGCACATGGCTAGAGTCGCAGCTACTTGGGAGGCTGAGGCAGGAGAATTGCTTGAACCCAGGAGGTGGAGGTTGCAGTGAGCCAAGATTGCACCATTGCACTCCATCCTGGGCAGCAGAGCAAGACTCCGTCTCAAAAAAATAAATAAATAAAATTTTAATTTTAATTTTAAAAGTAGGCTGGGTGCAGTGGCTCACACCTGTAATCCCAGCACTTTGGGAGGCTGAGGTGGGCAGATCACCTGAGGTCGGGAGTTCAAGAGCAGCCTGACCAACATGGAGAAACCCTGTCTCTACTAAAAATACAAAATTACCTGGGCATGGTGGCACATACCTGTAATTCCAGCTACTCGGGAGGCTGAGGCAGGAGAATCGCTTGAACTCGGGAAGTGGAGGTTGCTGTGAACTGAGATTGCGTCATTGCACTCCAGCCTGGGCAAAAAGAGTGAAACTCAGTTTCAAAAAAAAAAAAAAAAAAAAAAAAAAAAAAAAGGAAGGGAAGGGAAGATCCTAAGAGAGGAGAGAGATGAGCAAAGAATAAGAAAATAATTAGGCCATTGACACATACAACTGTCGAGGAACAGAAAGAACAATAGGATTCAGGAATAATAAAGCACTTTGCAAAATATCCTTCAGTATACTACAGAGAGAGAGAGTGTGTGAGTGCATGTGTGTGTGTGCGCACGTGCGTGTGCTCGCACTATCGTGAAATTATTTAGAAAACTTGCCCTGAGTTCATTTTTACTTAGGGTTGGTTTTAGGTTTGTGAGCTTTCTTGGCTATGTTAATGTTCGCCTCTTTGGTACTCAACACCCAACCCTCCCACACAAACAGAGTCTGTCAGAATTATCTCTTTTATCGATTGATATTCAGCTCACATTTACTTTCTCAGACTTTTGGAAGTTACCACTCAGACAGATGCAAATTCAGTGCGATGCTTGCCAAATTGCTGAGCAGAAAAGAGACTTTCTTTTACACCTTCCATCTTTTGAGCTTTTGGTCCTACTCTTTCAATTTTTGCTAAATAGTAAATGGGGAGATTATTGTTTTTCAGATGAACACGAGTACATTTGCATTACTAAGCTTGCTGTCTCTAGTTCTAAAGAGATTCTTTACAATTTCCTTATCAGCAAAGGAATCGCCTTGATTTCCTTTCATGATGTTTCCCGGTTGATATTCTAGACCTAGCACAGAAGCAATTCGTACCCTCATGAAAATGGCTCTTGCCCAGTAATCCTGCTTTATTTGTTCATATTCAGCTTTAATTACAGGGCTAAGGAGGTGGATGGAGAAGAAAGCCAAAAATACCCACTACCCCCAAGTTGAGCTCTATCAAAGAAGCTTGACTCCCTCAACTTGAAGGAATACAATTATATTGTAGATGAAGTTGTTTTCCTAGATGTCAGCCAGAAAGATAAACACTCAAAGTTTATTTTTTAAAAAACCTTTAGTGTCTGGGTGTGATGACTCAGGCCTGTAATTCCAGCACTTTGGGAGCCCAAGGCACTGAGGTCGGGAGTTCAAGACCAGCCTGACCAATATGGTGATACTCCATCTCTACTAAAAATACAAAAATTAGCAGGGCATGATTGTGTGCACCTGTAGTCCCAGCTACTGGGGAGGCTGAGACAGGAGAATTGCTTGAACCTGGGAGGCAGAGGTTGCAGTAAGCCGAGATCACGCCACTGCACTCCAGCCTGGGCGACAGAATGAGACTATGTCTCAAAAAAATAAATAAATAAAAATAACCTGCGGCCGGGCGCGGTGGCTCAAGCCTGTAATCCCAGCACTTTGGGAGGACGAGGCGGGTGGATCACGAGGTCAAGAGATCGAGACCATCCTGGTCAACATGGTGAAACCCCGTCTCTACTAAAAATACAAAAAATTAGCTGGGCATGG
>NW_016107374.1:7242228-7249682 GCF_001604975.1 Cebus imitator | reverse complement strand
AAAAAAAAAAAAAAAAAAAAGAAATGCAGGATCTCTGGTCTCAGACCTATTGAAACTAAGAATCTGCATTTTAACAAGATACCCAGGTGATGTATATACCTAAAAGTTTGAGAACTTCTGATTTATTACTTATAATTTGTAGTTGATACCCTCAAGATCAATTACTAAATCTTCCCTTTGTTTTTAGTGACCTCTATAAGCATTCAAAAGTAGAATTAACTAGGTCATTCCAGACTAATACGTCTTCTCCAATTGGTAACTTATTGTCAAAAGAAATTGTGGCTAGGTATGATGGCTCACCCCTATAATCCTAGTGCCTTGGGAGGCCAAGACAGAAGGATCACTTGCAGTTAGAATTTTGAGACGAGGCTGGGCAGCATAGTGAGACCCCATCTCAACAAGAAATTTAAAAATTAGCTGAGTGTGGTGGTGCACGCTTGCAGTCCTCATTATTGTTACTATTCCTCGCCGCCCCGTAACATATTGGGAAGATGGCTTCAGCCTCCAGAGCAGCTTGGAGTACTACTAATATTCAGTGTGAATGTTGTTATCTGAATAGATAGTAGTTCTTTGGGATTCTTAGTTGGACTTTGCAGATCGCTTTTTACCATGTAATCGATTTTATTACAGAAACATAATTTGGATATCTCCTTTTATTCTTTTAACAAATATTTGTGATTGCCTGTGATGTATGAGGGAATATAGCAGCGAATAGGACAAACAGGAGAGAAACAAACATATAAGCAATATATGAGTAAAATAATTTCAGATAATGTCAGGTGCTATGATGAAAGCAGTCTGATTCTGGTCACTACAAGGGAGAAAAGGCACTCTAGGTAAGAGCAGTCCCAGAAGTCCTGTCTGAGGTGGTGACATTCAAACAGAGATCTGCAAGTAAAGAAGGAGCCAGCCCTGTGAAGCTCTGAGAAATGAAAAGAGGGCCAGCGTGGCTGAAGTATGACAAAAAGTAGCAGAGAATGATATAGAATGCAGTGGTAAAATTAAGAAAGAGCCAGATTACATAAAGTTTAACACTGTAACATTTGACTAGTAGTTGTCATAATGTATCTCTGTATTTGGCTATTGCCAGCTATCTGGGGTTTCAAAACCTCTTTGTTTAAGCCCTTCATCTTGCATTCTAATTCTCAGGGCAACTTTTACCTTGGTCTCTTCTGACATGACTGAGGCATATATCCATCCCTTAAAAAAATCTTATTAATCATGAGAAAGAAGAAATCTTTCTGGAAGTAGCAAACTCAGGACCAGAGAGCTAAGGTAAAGATATAAAGCTTCAGGGTATGAAGCCATACATGTAGTAGAAACTGAGGCAAAGGGAAGAGTACATGTCCCACCTAAAGGCAGTCAAATCAGGCAGTTGTTTGTCTATTTTGTAAAATACTATCATAGCCAGTGGCTGTTTTTGTTGGCCAGTTTCGCCTCTTATATTATGGTTGTTTAAAATCCGTATTCCTATACAATGACCCTGTTCCACCTATCTAGATTATGTGAAGTTTACTGTAGCTGCTCAGTAGCTAGATATAGTAAGCTAAATGTGATTTGAAATATTTATTCTTTTTAAAAATTTTAGGTGTGAGTACTACAGCTTTTGTAAAAGTTTCAGAATGCGCATATAACAAATAAACATCACGTATCTTAACTGTTAAGGCAATGAAAATATCACCCATGCTACAGGAAAATAAAATGAGGTACAGAGGCTACATGGTCAGCCTAGGTGTTACATGGTCAGTAAAAATTAAACTATTTAATTAAAGAGAGGTGACTGCCAGTCTCCCCTTTCCTGTTCTTTTTTCCTGAAACTTACAGAAGTTATAAGAATAATTCAGAAAAGTTGTATTCATATTGTTCCGTACAGTAGAAAAAGACCAGGCACGGTGGCTCACACTTGTAATCTCAGCATTTTGGGAGGCTAAGGCGGGTGGATCACCTGAGGTCAGAAGTTCGAGACCAGCCTGGCCAACATGGTAAAGCACTGTCTCTACTAAAAATACAAAAAAATTAGCTGGTCTTGGTGGTTCATGCCTGTAATCCCAGCTACTCAGGAGGCTGAGGCAGGAGAATCGCTTGAATCTGGGAGGCAGATGTTGCAGTGAGTCGAGATCGCACCATTGCACTCCAGCCTGGGTGACGAGTGAAACTCCATCTCAAAAAAAAAAGAAAAAAGAAAAAAATTAGAAAAAAGTCCCATATACATTTTACCTAGATTGACCAAATTTTAAGTGTTTGCCGCATTTAACATTTTATTTTTTCCCCACTCCCTGCATGTAACTCACTCAGTTACACACATATGCATACACATACACACACGTGATCTAGTCATCTGTCAGTGTGTCATCCTAGAACTTTCTAGTGGATTTGAATCAATTGGCATATGAAGATTAAGTATTATCTACTGTCTGCTCTAATGATACCTTGCCCATTCTCCCTATTTTTTATATTAGAATAATGATTCCTAATGCCTAGTAAATGCAGTGTATCACTCAGAATGGATGTAGGTGAGATATTTTGAAATTTTTAATCATTTATAAAGAGAAGAAAATTTTTATGTTTGTCAAAAATAGGCACAGATATTTTAAAAGATTGACCAACAGGATTAGAACCTAGAAGACTGGACAGAATTATTCCCATTTTTGACAATTTGTCGGGGTTTCTTCCCGTGTTGTTGAAACAAATTGAAAGAGTATTTATTGAGAAACTGTTTCAGTCAAGAACCTGTTGCTAAGGAGCATAAGGCCAAAAGACCATTTCTGCCTTCAAAAAGTTTTTAATTTAGAAAAAAAAAAAAAAAAAGTACATTTTTAACCATTACACAAGATGAAATGTAGTTAGTTTATTTTAAGGGTTATAAATAGAGGAAAGAAAAGGCAGCTAACATATAATGAGTATACTGATCAAGGTCAGACACATGTTTTCTTGCGTCATCCTTTCTGAAACACATTTTCAGTCTTCATTGTCAAACAAGGAAACCAAGGCTTAAAGGGATTAAGTAACTTGCTGGAAGTTAAAAAGCAAGTAGATGACTCTCCGTGCTTCCTTCGAAAGCTAATCCTTTATTGATACACTGGCTCCCACCCTCTCTGGTCCACTCAAGGACATTGCTTCAGCAGTTCTGCCTTCTCTCCTACACCAATTTTTCCTCCTCCTGAATCACTCCTATCAGCCTGCAAACATGTTCTTAATTCTCCCATCTTAAAAACAAGCAGAAACCTTCTCTTAACTCTTCTTTGCCTCCCAGCTACACCTCCCTTTCTTTCTTTGTTCCCCTTTACAGATAAACTTAGCAAACTATACTTGCTGCCTCCAATTTCTTTTTTGCCAGTGGCTCCTTAATGTAGCCAAGAAAGCATGTGTCCCTGGCACTTCACCAAACTTACTTTCATCAAGGTCATCAGCCACCTCCATGTTGCTAAATCAAATGGTCAATTTTTATCTCTAATTTGACCTATCAGCAGCATTTGACAGAGTTATCACTCCTTCTCTTTGAGACTTTACACTTTATTTTCAGGATATCGCAAGCTCTTTGTTTTCCTTTTATCTTATTAGAGGTTCCTTGTTGGCCTCCTTGGGTTCTTTCTGTTATCCCCAATCTCTTAAAGCTGGAGTGTTCCAGAGATTGGACCTTGGTCTTCTCTATTGACCATGTGTCGTTGGTGATCTCATACAGTACTATGGCTTTAATAGCACTAACAGTATGCTGATCATTCTGAACTCCAGATTTATATCTAGCATATGACTCAATACGTCCACTTGGTTGATGAATATATCAAAAGCTTAATCTTCTTCCCCCAGCCTCTTTACCTGAATCATTCTCTATCTCAGTTGATGTCAGCTCCATTTTTCCAGTCACTGTGACCAGAAGCCTTGAGAAATCATCCTCTGTTACATTTTCTCTTTCTTTTTTTTTTTTTAGGTGGAGTATTGCTCTTGTTGTCCAGGCTGGAGTGCGATGGCTCAACCTCGGCTCACTGCAACCTCCACCTCCCAGGATCAAGGGATTCTCCTGCCTCACCTCCCAAGTAACTGGGATTACAGGCATGCGCCACCACACCTGGCTAATTTTGTATTTTTAGTAGAGACAGGGTTTCTCCCTGCTGGTCAAGCTGGTCTTGAACTTCTGACCTCAGGTGATCTGTCTGCCTTGGCCTCCCAAAGTACTGAGATTACAGGCATAAGCTACCGTGCCTGACCTCAGTTACATTTTTTCAGGCTCTAAATCCAGCCCATCCACAAACCCATTATCTATCCTACAACAATGTGCATGAATCTCAGAATCTTAATACTGAATGAAAAAAAAAAGCCAGTTACAAAAAAATAGCATATATAGTGTATGCTGTGTAATTATATTCATATGAAATTCTAGGCCAGGTGCAGTGGCTGAGGTCGGATCACCTGAGGTCAGGAGTTCAAGACCAGCCTCATCAACATAGCGAAACCCTATCTCTACTAAAAATACAAACATTAGCTGGGCAGGGTGGTGCATAACTGTAGTCTGAGCTACCAGGGAGACTGAGGCCAGAGGATCCCTTGAACCCGGGAGGTGGAGGTTGCAGTGAGCCAAGACTACTGCACCACTGCACTCGAACCTGGGCAACAGAGCAAGACTTTGTCTCAAAAACAAAAAAAAAAAAGAAGAAGAAAAGAAAAGAAATTCTGGAAAATGTAAGCTAATCTGTAGTGAAAGAGAGTGGATCAGTGTTCGCCTAGGAAATAGGTTTGGAGAGAGAGACATTTACTGACTACAGAGGAGCAAAAGGAAAGTTTGCATGGGACTAAAATGTTCCTTTGATTGTGTTGATGGTTTCGTGAGTACATACATCTGACAAAACTCATCAGGTTGTACATTTTATATGGCTATAGCTTATGTAAAGTATACCTCAATAAAATTGATACACATATACATGTATTCATATACATACATAAAATAGATTCTCTGCACCTTTACTGCTGTGTACTTGGCTTGTGACACCACCTCAATGATCATAACAGCCTTCTAATTGGACTCCCTGCTACAGTTTACGCTCAACATAACAGAGTGACCCTTTAAAATAAGTATATTGTGATGCTTCTCCCCTCAAACCTGCAATGCCTCCCTTTGTCAGAGGAAGAAGTGGCATCCTTACAAAAGGATTCTTTTTTTGAGATGGAATCTTCCTCTGTCACCCACGCTGGAGTGTAGTGGTGTGATCTCGGCTTACTGCAACCTCTGCCTCCTGGGTTCAAGCGATTCTCCTGCCTCAGCCTCCTGAGTAGCTGGGACTATAGGTGTGTGCCACCATGCCCGGCTAACTTTTTGTATTTTTATTGAAGACAGGGTTTCTCTATCTCCTGACCTCATGATCCACCTGCCTTGGATTCCCAGAGTGCTGGAATTACAGGCATGAGCCGCCACACCCAGCCTAGAAGAGGATTCTGTAAGGCTCTATATGACCTGCACCTTCCATTTTTCACTCTGGCCTCATTTACCTGCTTGTCTCTTTGCTCACTCTGATTCAGCCACAGGGTTCTCCTTCACATTGTCATCTTGGAGCCTTTGCACTAGCTGTTCCCTCTGCCCAGAAAGCTCTTTCCCTAGATATTAGTACCTCCCTCACTCGCCTTCTAACAAATTTGAGGAGGGTCAGATTTCACCCTTTTCATGAGCTCTATCCTAATTGCCTTGTTTAAAATTGTAACTTGACTCCACACTACTAACATTCTTTTTTTTTTTGAGACAGCGTCTTGCTCTGTCACCCAGGCTGGAGTGCAGTGGTGTCATCTTGGCTCACTGCAGCCTCCACTTCCCGGGTTCAAGCGATTCTCCTGCCTCAGCCTCCCGAGTAGCTGAGACTACAGGCATGTGCCACCATGCCTGGCTAGTTTTTGTATTTTTACAGATTTCACCATGGTGGCCAGGATGGTCTCAATCTCTTGACTTTGTGATCCGCCCACCTCAGCCTCCCAAAGTGCTGGGATTACAGGCGTGAGCCACCACACCCAGCCAGGACTGTTTACTTTTTAAAAGAAATTAAATATTGATTTTCCATGTTGACTTGTATATTAGCTGGAATACATATAGTCTCATATACTTTTGAAAAAGGCATTTTCTCCAGTTCTTATGAGAGAATTGCTGAAGCAGTGTGAAGCAACTTTCAACAGGAGTAAACTGCTCTAACATGCATTGCGTCAGCATGTATGAATGCTTGCCATATCTGCTAGCGGCAAAGCAAAATTAAAAATGAGTAAGAATGCTGAATTGTCCTTCCGTCATTAGAAATTAGGCAAGAGTTTCAAGTTTGAAATGCTTTCCAGGGTATAAAGGCATCCCTGAAAGTCCCATTACAGGATTACTTGAAAAGATGTTAGAAGAAATACTTAGGCTTCCCTTGGTTTGAATTGGTCCATCACTCTTCATTGAACAGAAATTCCCAATGACAACATTGCCTTTTATTAAAGCAGAAAATGAAAAGAAAGTTTTAGATGGAGGGACTTTGTATTCAACAGTCTTGTAGGCTAGATGGAGTTCTTTATAATTTATCAAGCCACTAATTTTTGAAATCCTTCATGTCATGATTTAACTAAAAGCTATACCATAGTTGTTAAAAAGACTGGGCTTGAAGTTAGCCTAGATTTGCATCCATCTCTACTATACATGAGCTCTGTGAATTTGGGCCTCAGATTTTTTTTTTTTAAGACAGAGTTTCGCTCTTGTTGCCCAGGCTGGAGTGCAATAATGTGATCTAGCCTCACTACAACCTCTGCTTCCTCAGTTCAAGCAATTCCCCTGCCTCAGCCTCATGAGTAGCTGAGATTACAGGTGTGTACCACCACACCCCCAGCTAATTTTGTATTTTTAGTAGAGACAGGGTTTCTCCCTGTTGGTCAGGCTGGTCTCGCTCCTGACCTCAGTTGATCTTCATGCCTCAGCCTCCCAAAGTGTTGGGATTACAGGCGTGAGCCACCATGCCCAGCAGGCCTCAGATTTTTATCTGTAATAAGAGATCAGGAATAGTAACTGTTTCACAGTGTTAAGGGTAAAATGAGATAACGTACAATGCCTGGCTCAGAGTGAACATTCAGTAACTGTTAGTGTAGTGATGATAATGTTGATTATATTAAACTAGGCCCAACCGAGAAAAGTAACTCCTGTCTTCAGTGCCTGTAATAGTCTAAGATAAATGCTTATGGATTTTCCCTTTTCTATTCCAAGATTAGTTCACTTACCAAAAACAACAATGAGTGAATGTTAAAAAATAAATTCTAATAAAAGACTGAATGAAGCCATATAAATTAATGTACATGATATTTTAGACTTGTCAACTGAAGGCATGCCCAAGTAATGGATTCTAAACTACTTAGTACAAAGACATCATGTATTATGACTGTCCACAAGGGAAAAATATTGTATAGCAGAACTAAATTTTCATTTCATATGTAGTATACTTTTTTTTTTTTTTTTT
>NW_016107374.1:7228702-7239762 GCF_001604975.1 Cebus imitator | reverse complement strand
CTGAGGTGGAGTTTTGTTCTTTTTGCCCAGGCCGGAGTACAATGGTGAGATCTCAGTTCACTGCAACCTTCTCCTCCCTCAGCCTCCTGAGTAGCTGGGAAAGGCACCCGCCATCACGCCTGGCTAATTTTTTGTATTTTGGTAGAAACGGGGTTTCACCATGTTGCCCAGGCTAGTCTTGAATTCCCAAAGTGCTGGAATTACAGGCATGAGCCACCATGCCTGGCTTAAGCAGGCTATTTTAGTCTGCTTGGGCTATTCTAACAAAATACCACAGATCAAATGGCTTACAGTTCTGTGGTGAAATAAAATTTACTTTCTCACAGTTTTGGAGGTTGGGGAATCTAAGATCAAGGTGCCAGCTGATTCAGTTTCTGATGAGGGCTCTCTTCCTGGCTTGGAGAACTTCACCTTCGCACTGTGAGCCCATATGGGCTTTTCATTTGTTGTTGTCGTTATTGTTTGAGACGGGAGTCTCATCTTGTCACCAGGCTCTAGTGCAGTGGCTCTAAATCAGCTCACTGCAATCTCCACCTCCCTGGTTCAAGTGATTCTCCTGCCTCAGCCACCCAAGTAGCTGGGATTACAGATGAGCACCACCACATCCAGCTAATTTTTGTATTTTAGTAGAGTTGGGGTTTCTCCATCTTGACTAGGCTGGTCTTAAACTCCTGACCTGAGGTGATCTGCCTACCTCGGTTTTCCAAAGTGCTGGGATTACAGGCGTGAGCCACTACACACTGTCTATATGGACTTTTCTTACTACTATCAATTCCTCTACTTACAAGACCACCAATTCTGTCAGATTAGGGCCCCAGCCATATGACCTCATTTAACCTTAATTATGTCCTAAAGGCCTATCGCCAAATATAGTCAGTCACATTGGAGGGTTAGAGTTTCTACATATGAATTGGGGGAGAGAAAGAGATAAACTTCAGTTCATAGCAGAAGCTGAGTAGACCTTTTCCCAAAGCAGTACATATAAATTTATAAATTTAAGTGCTATAATTTTCAAGTTTGAGTCTCTAAATTTGATAATGCTTAAGGGAAAGCTTTAAGGATAACAAAGTAGAAATGGGAGAAACATACCCAAACGAAAAAATAACTTGCTAATATCTGTGACATTTTAGAAAAAAATTGCACACTAGATAATCCTTCATTAGCTGTAAGAAAATTTATTTTCAAAGCTTTTATTTCTGCATGTTCTATTATCTCCAGTGCCTGGCATTGTAATCCTGTAGCAGGGAGTCAAAAGTTATAAATACAGAGCTCACACAGTGCCGTCATGTATTTGGTGATCAGTGGCAGGTAAAATTTGCAGAGGCTAAAGGTATTTTACATCTTGGGTTTTTCTTTTATTTGGCTTTGGAACAATTAAACTGAAGATAGCTGGGAATTTTAGTTATATATTGAACTCAGGGTAGTGTGTGTGTGTGTGTGTGTGTGTGTGTGTGTGTGTGAATCTAAATAAAAGATTTTTTAAAGCCAGGTGCAGTGGCTCATGCCAATAATCCCAGCACTTCGGGAGACCAAAGCAGGTGGATCATGAGGTCAGGAGATTCAGACCATCCTGGCTAACATGGTGAAACCCTGTCTCCACTAAAAATCCAAAAAAATAGCTGGGCATGGTGGCAAGTGCCTGTAGTCCCAGCTACTTGGGAGGCTGAGGCAGGAGAATCGCTTGAACCCTGGAGGCAGAGGTTGCAGTGAGCCGAGATTGCACCACTGCACTCCCACTTGGATGATAGAGGGAGATTTTTTCTCAAAAAAAAAAAAAAAAAAAAAAAAGATGTTTAAACTGAGCAACAAGCAAAAATCATAGACTTTTAGAGTTGAAATGAAACTTAGAAATTGTCTTGACTAACTCCAAGACCAGGAAACTGAGGCTTAGAGATGTTGCACAACTGGATGAATACCTCAGAGCCACTCAGAGCTGTTGTGAGACTAGAACATAAGACTTCTGTTTTCCAGTTTAGGGTTATTTCCACTATGTCATGATGCTACCCAACTGACAAGTGTTTTTTGATTAGGAATTCGGTTTGTGATCAGCTTGGCCAATATGGTGAAATCCCAACCCTACTAAAAATACAAAAATTAGCCAGGCATGATGGTACGTACCTGTAATACCAGCTACATGGGAGGCTGAGGCAGGAGGACTGCTTGAACCCAGGAGGTGGAGGCTATAGTGAACAGAGATTGCATCACTGCACTTCAGCCTGGGCAACAGAGTGAGACTCTGTTTAAAAAAAAAAAAAAAAAGAATTCAATGTATGTATGTTCTTTTTTTTTCTTTCTTTTTCTAATTTCCATAGGTTATTGGGAACAGGTGGTGTTTAGTCATATGAGTCAGTTCTTTAGTGGTGATTTGTGAGATTTTGGTGCACCCATCACCTGAGCCGTACACACTGCACACAATTTGTAGTCTTTTATCCCTTACCCTCTTCCTGCCCTTTCCCCCGACTCGCCAAAGTCCGTCGTGTCTTTTTTCTTTTCTCTTTTTTTTTTTTTTTTTTTGCTGCTGTTATTATTTCCCAAATTGTGTCATTTTTATCCTTTTGCATCTTCTTAGCTTAGCTCCCACTTATGAGTGAGAACATACGATGTTCGGTTTTCCATTCCTGAGTTACTTCACTTAGAATAAGAGTCTCCTATCTCACCCCGGTCACTGCAAATGCCATTAATTCATTTCCTTTTATAGCTGAGTAGTATTCCATTGCATATATGTACCACAGTTTCTTTATCCACTTGTTGACTCATGGACATGCCATGTTTTTGCATTTGTGAATTGTGCTGCTCTAAAAGTGCGTGTGCAAGTATCTTTTCGTATTTAGACTTCATTTCCTCTGGGTTGATAACCAGTACTGGGATTGCTAGATCAAATGGTAGTTCTACTTTTAGGTCTTTAAGGAATCTCCACACTGTTTTCCACAATGGTTGTACTAATTTACACCAGCAGTGTAGAAGTGTTGTTCCCTGTTCACTGAGTCCACACCAACATCTATTATTTTTTTTATTATGGCTGTTCTTGCAGGAGTAGGGTGATACTGCATTGTGGTTTTGATTTGCATTTCCCTAATCATTAGTGATGTTGAGCATTTTTTCGTATGTTTGTTGGCTATTTGTATATCTTTTGAGAATTGTCTATTCATGTCTTTAGCCCACTTTTTGATGGGATTATTTGTTTTTTTCTTGTTAATTTGTTTGAGTTTGTTGTAGATTCTGGATATTAGTCCTTTGTTAGATGTATAGGTTGTGAAGATTTTCTCCCACTCTGTGGGTAGGAATTCAACCTAGGTTCTAATGGCACAAGTACTAAGTCATTACTATTAAACTACTTTGAAGCAACTTAACCTCCTTGAGCCTCTCTTACATCCATTCTAAATCTAAAATTCAGTTTATAAAGAGTGTGCAAGGAAAGTAAATCTTGGGGCTCCCAAATCACTAAGCTAAAGGGAAAAGTCAAGCTGGGAACTGCTTAGGGCCAACCTGCCTTCCATTTTATGGTCCATTTAAGGTCACCCCTCTCCTCACTGAGATAAATGCATATCTGATTACCTTCTTTGGACAGACTAATCAGAAATTCAAAAGAATGTAACCATTAGTCTCTTATCTACCTGTGACCTGGAAACCACCTTCCCACTTGGGGTCTTCCTGCCTTTTGCTTTGAGTTGTCCCACCTTTCCAGGCCAAACCAGTATTCATCTTGCATATGTTGATCGATGTCTCATGTCTCCCTAGAATGTACAAAACCAAACTGTGCTCTGATCATTTTAGGCACATGTTGTCAGGACCTCCTGAGACTGTGTCATAGGTGCATGTCTGGTTGTGTCATGGCGCATGTCCTCAGCCTTGGCGAAATAAACTTTCTAAATTAACTGAAACCTGTCTCAGATTTTCATGGTTCACAAGAGAATAGTTAAAAATTATATAAAATACATAGATTAGGCCAGGCTCGGTGGCTCACGCCTATAATCCCAGCACTTCGGGAGGCCAAGGTAGATCACTTGAGGTCAGGGGTTTGCAACCAGCCTGTCCAATATAGTGAAACCCCATCTCTACAAAAAATACAAAAATTAGCCAGGCTTGGTGGCATGTGCCTGTAATCCCAGCTACTCAGGAGGCTGAGGCACGAGAATCTCTATATATAGATATATATAGTTTAATTCAGGAATTAAAAGGTTAGTTTGATCATTTTATTACTATACTGCACAGATTGCAGATTTCCCTTTTTAAAATATATATTTCCATAGACAGAAAAGACAAGGAACTTTCTTTTCTTTTCTTTTTAACAATGAAGCAAAAGCCAGAGTAATCTTTAAAAAATATAATAATCTAAATTTTATTTCTGGTAGTATTCTTTTGACTACTCATCTCAATTTGCTATTGAGGAAGTCATTTTAACCTTTTGACTATGCATTTAATGGGTGAATGCCTAATTATAGAATTATAGTGTTATACTTAGCATTCATCTGTCATTTGCTAAGAATTCAACTTACCCTCAAAGTTGAATTCAACTTTGAGGGTAAGTTGAATTCTTAGTTTTGTTCTAAGCCTTCTCTTTTCTCTGCAGTCTTTGCCTGAGTTACCATAGCTTCTTCTTGAGCTTCCTGTCTACCTTATACAAATGACTCTCAGGTCGGTCCTGTGTCAGCATTTCCCCTGCAAACCAATTTCCATTTCTTTCTATTTTCTTCATATCTCTACCTAGATGTCCGTCTATCACCTTCAAGTCAGTTTTACCAGAAAACAATCATTATCTTTCTCCCATTAAACTTGTTTCTTCTACTAAATTCTCCATTTTTACTCAGAGAACAAACATCTTCCCTGTCTCTTGTTCTTAGGGCCTCAGAGCTAATACTCCTATGTCTTTTCTAGGCTCTGTGGCCAATCAACTGCTGACTCTTCACTGTGTGACTACCATGTTTCTCTTGACATTCATACTCAAGGAACCGCAATATGATAACTGTCTTCAGCTTTCAATTTTATTGCCAACATTCTAGAATAAGATAATCATTCTTTCTTACTTGGCAGCCCTAACCTGACCTCTCTGCTCTAGTCTCATTCTATTCCAATTCAGTCTTTTTTTTTTTTTTGGAGACAGTCTCATTCTGTCTCCAGGCACCAGGCTGGAGTACAGTGGTGCAATCTCGGCTCACTGAAACCTCCGCCTCCCGGGTTCAAGCAATTCACCTGCCTCAGCCTCCCAAGTAGCTGGGACTACAGGTGCACGCCACCTAATTTTTGTATGTTTAGTAGAGGTGGGGTTTCACCATGTCAGCCAGGATGGTCTCGATCTCATGACCGCCTGCTTTGGCCTCCCAAAGTGTTGGGATTACAGGCATGAGCCACTGCGCCGGGCCCCAATTCAGTCTTTAAAAAATATTTTTAATTTTTTTTTCCATTACAAAACTGATACATGTTCAATGTAGAAAATACGGCTGGGTGCAGTGACTCATGCCTATAATCCTAGCACTTTGGGAGTCCGAGGCGGGCAGATCACGAAGTCAGGAGTTTGAGACAAGCCTGGCCAATACGGTGAAACCCCATCTCTACTAAAAATATAAAAATTAGGCCAGGCATTGTGACTCGCACCTGTAGTCCCAGCTACTCGGGAGGCTGAGGCAGGAGAATCGCTTGAACCTGGGAGGCTGAGGTTGCAGTGAGCTGAGATCTCGCCACTGCACTCCAGCCTGGGTGACAAAGTAAGATTCCATCTCAAAAAAAAAAAAAAAGAAAATATAGAAAACAAAGAAAGGTAAACAGAAAATATCTTTATACCCAAAGATAATCATTATTAACATTTTGGTTTATATTCTTTTAATTCTTTTTCTATGATGTGTGCACAATATTTTTAAACAAAATGTTTTTAGTCCAGCCTGTATATTATTCCAGGCAACTGGAGTATTATTCTTTAAGCCTGATTCTAATTGAAAATGTTTTCATCAGTAGGAAAAAAAGCTTAAAAACCTTTACATGGTATTCAAGCTCCTTGACAATCTAGACCCAATAGACTGTTCCAGCTTTGTTTCCAATCAATGATTTCCCAAATCTGCAGAACAGACATTTAAGTAACATGCCATTTCCTAATATGCTGCAACCTGCAATCCTTTGTGTACACCATTTCCTATAAAATTCTGCCTGTTCTTTACAGAACAATCAAAATACTGTCTCTTCCATGAAAGCATCAATCCAATCACTTACCCATCTCCATCCTCTGCTTCTTAGAGAGTGAGAAAGGCTCCCTATTTTGAACTTTCATAGTACTTGCAACACTCACTGGCTCTAAGTAATGAGTTTCTGGCAAACACATATCTGTACATGTATTACATGTGTTAAATATTTTTCAGATTATACAATATCTTAAGTATAGCAGGTATCCAATAAATGTTGCAAGAATGAATGAATACTTGATCACTGCTTTAGCTATTATACCTCTTCTAAAACTCAAGAATAATATTTTGTAGATATGGAAGAAGCTTAAACAGGTTATAAAACTTACTCAGGCTACAGGGAATTAAGGAGACAGAATTAGAAACTGGAACACTCTAAATCCAAGTTTGTCACTTATCCTTTGAGCTGTGCTGTGGCTCTTGATCATTAATAAGTACATATTTATAGTGTGGTTGCCTATTGCTTGAACACTATCCTGTTTTGGATAGGTAGAAGGCAGAGTTCTTCCTTCTGCTGTGGATACAGTGAAAGGAGTACGGGTAGATATTCCATCTTCAGTTGCCTGGTAGCTTGCATTTGGGCATGTGACATTGGTCAGTCAGATACTCCCTCCTAGAACTCTGAATCTTGCAAGCTCACGGCCCACAGAGATGACTGTGGCAGTTGTGAAGATGATAAGAGTCTGGTAGAGCGTAATTGAGTGGTGATGGCATCGACAGCATTCTAAGCAAATGGCATGATCTTGATTGTGCCTTTCCTCTCTAGGGGCCTGCCCATTTTTTAAGCTTCCCAATTCATTCTATGAGATATCTTATGAATACATTTATTTTCGGCCTAAGTTAGCCAGGGTTGGTGTCTATTATTTGCAACTAAAAACCTTAACAGTGATGATTATCATTAGTACTTACAGTGGAACAGTATCATCAATACATTTCAATCAGCTTCCACACCATAAGATGAAATTCTATATTAAGGGAACTACCGATGCCAAAAGGCATAGGAGTGGTAGCTGTTCAGTGGGATCACAGTGGGAAATGCCAAGTTAATTCTGTACAACTTTTTAAATAACAATGTGTATTATATCAATGTGATCAAGTAAGATTAGATTCACCTCTAGCAGACCTTTTGTTCTGTACCTACTACATACTTGGCATATATTATCTCATCTACTCCTCACAACATTTTATGAATTTCTACCAAAAGAGGTTATAGAGGTTTTGTAGAAAAAAGAATAGAATAAACTCGGCATGTAAGAAGAGCTTTTAGAATTCCTCACCAATACCCATTTATACTGTGTGAGTGGTTTGTATGCCCAGGTTTCTGCAGATGAAGGAATATGTTAGAAAACATTCCATTTTTGCTTTTACTAAACTCAAACTGACATTTAGGATTTTCTGTAATTACAAATGTTGGCAACAAAACACAAGAGTATTAGGAATACCTGTGACTTTGTCACCAATAGAAATCAGAGATATTTTATATCACATTAGTTATTACATATACATAAAATATTTCTTATGCTCATCACTCGTTGAAATTATTATAGTTATTAGACTCCTATCATTACTAAATGCATTAATCAAGAAGCACATATATTACTATGTAACATATTTGGTTTTTAATTTTTTTTTTTTTTTTTTTTTTGAGACTAAGTCTCACTTTTGTTGCCCAGGCTGGAGTGCAGTGGCCTGATCTCGGCTCACTGCAACCTCTGCCTCCAGGGTTCAAGTGATTCTTCTGTCTCAACCTCTCAAGTAGCTGGGATTACAGGCACAAGCCACCAAGCCCAGCTAATTTTTGTATTTTTAGTAGAGATAGGGTTTCATCGTGTTGGTCAGGCTGGTCTGGAACTCCTGACCTCAGGTGATCTCTCCAAAATGTAGCAATTAGGAAAACTTTTGGTGTTTTAAAGTATGACTTAGGCAGTATGGTTTAGAAGAATGTTTTCTGTAGTGGAAATCAGAAGTTCTGAATTTTTTTTCAGACAGGGTCTTTATCACCCAGGTTGGAGTGCAGTGGCACAATCTCAGCTGACTGTAGTCTCAACTTCCTGAGCTCAAGCAATCCTCCCACCTCAACCCCACAGGTACCTGGGACGACAGGCACGTGCTACAATGGCCAGCTAATTTTTTTGTATTTTCTTTTGTAGATATGGGGCCTCACTATGTTGCCCAGGCTGTTCTTGAGCTCCTGGACTTAAGCAGTCCTCCCACCTCAGCCTCCCAAAGTGCTAGGATTAGAGGCATGAGCCACTGTACCTGGCCAGAAGTCCAGGATTTTAATTTGGGGATAATGCTGCCACATAGGTGTGATGTGATGCTTAACGTTTCTGAGATTGGGTATAAAAACAAAGGAGTTGAAATGGTGGACCTTTAAAATTCTTTCCAGTATGAAACATTCTGATTCTTATTTACTTTATTAATACTGAACTATTGTGGAGTTTTCAAATTCACTGGCTCCTGGTTTATTGTTGAGAAAAACATTGAAACACAACTAAGATCTTTCATGAATCATCTTTCTTGAATTTTCTAAGAAAGAAGAAATTATTTAAAATATTTATATTTTTACTCTATCAAGTGTTCTTGTTTTTTTTTTTTTTTTTTTTTTTTGAGATGGAGTCTTGCTCTGTCCCCCCAGGCTGGAGTGCAGTAGAGTGATCTCGGCTCACTGCAACCTCTGCCTCAGGTTCAAGTGATTCTCATGCCTCAGCCTCCCGAGTAGCTGGGACTACAGGCATGCGCCACCATTATTCTTTCTTTTATTAAGTTAGACTGTCTGTGAAAAATAATTTACTTGACTACCATTGTTAGAAGGTTTCCATTTCTTAGAAGAAAGAAGTGCTTGTGAAGAAAGTTATTTCAGTTGCACATCTCTGATGAAATCTACTCCAAGCTAGTTAAATTGTTTATTTGGCCCAAGGGCCTAAAACCTGAAATACTACATTCTTGGCACAGTTCTAAGTTCTCACTATAAATGTAATACCTGAGGTTGCAGGAGGTCAAAGAAGAGGGAAAAACTTATTTTATGCCTGTTATTTCATCTTACCCTCTTGGAAGAAAAAATATTCTTGTTTATGTTTTGGGGAAATAATTAATTTGAATGATCATTTTAGTTCCAAGATTGAAATGGGAAAGGGAAGGTGATTTCATCAGATTTTTATGGAATATCTGCTATTTAAAGAAGCCATAGGGCCCAGCATTTCCACTCATAGGTATATGCTCAAGAAAAATGAAACATATGAAATTCTCAGCACAAGGAAATCTATAGAAATGAAAAGTATATTAGTAAATTGCTTAGGAATGGAGGGAATGGGGCGGGGTGAGGGTGGGGTGATAGCTAAAGGGTATGGTTTTGTGTGTGTATGTTTGGTGATGAAACTGTTGTAAAAATAACTGGTTGGTGATGGTTGTACATATCTGTGAATATACTAAAAACCATTGAATTGTACACTTTAAATGGCGAAGTGTATGATAGATGAATTTTATCTCAATAAGGCTGTTTTTATTTTTAAAAATATCAGGGGTTACAATGATTAATCCAAATGTGGACTTAGACAATTAACCTTCGCAAGAAGCACTTGTCTTCCAGTTTTAGAGTCCTAACACGTGTGTATAGAAAACTGAAGCAAAGGGAGAAAATAGTAGGTTTTATGGAGGTGATATTTAGCTGGACTGTGAGAATAGTTGGGATTTGGACCTTATAAGCAAAGGAAACAACTTAGGCAAAGACCAAGTGAGAAATGAATTACAAAGTATTTATAAAAATGTAACTGAATGGAATTCATTTTTTCTTGATTATAGAATTTAAGAATTTAGGTTAGACTAGTGGTTTGAGGCCAGCTTTGAATGTTCTTTAGGTAAAGTTTTTTATTTATTTATTTATTTATTTTTAGTTATTCTTTATCCCATAAGAAGTAGTGAGATTCTGAAGGATTTTGAGCAGAGCTGTGATATTACCTGAACTATACTTTAGAACGATGATTATGGTAACAGTGTTTTTTGAATTCCAGAAAAGATAGACTAGAGACTGAAAGAAGAAAAGGAGAGAGCATATGAATGCCAGAGAAATGGAAAAACAGATCAAAAGAAATATTTGAAGCAGAAATTTGGGATTAATTGAATGTAAGGGACAGGGAAAGAGAACAAATTTAATGAGAGGTGTATATGAGCCATTTAGGGCACAAGTCAAATAGATATTTGAAAATACGGAACTGGGGCATGGAATAGTAGTCAGTACTGTCTAGTGACACAGTATTACTTAAAACCATTAAATGGGCAGAAATTAAGATAGGAGTTTGCAATCACACAGAGGACTTGGGAAATCCTTAGAGGAACACATTCATTTAGGCATCAGAGAGAAGAGGAAGTATAACCAGAATAATTTGGAAAAACAGAAGACAGTTTCATGCAATCCAAGAGACATTTATGAAGAAGGAAATGGGGGTGATAAAATGGAAGAAAATTGAAAACATCCTTTAGGTGTAATGGATGAACTTCAGAAATATTATCTTCAGCCTCAATAGCAATGCACTATTATAGCAGAAAAGCAAACAAAAAAAAAGATAAAACTGAGAAGGCTTAATTCCTAGAAATCTTAGGGAGATAATTTTAGAACATATATAGAGCTTGGCAACCAAAGATGAAGAGAGTATGCATTTTAAGAAAAGTATATAAAAGTGGGCCAGACACAGTGGCTCACATCTGTAATCCCAGCACATTGGGAGGCTGAGGCGGGTGGATCATCTGAAGTCAGGAGCTCAAGACTAGACTGGCCAACATGGCAAAACCCCATCTCTACTAAAAATATAAAATTAGCCAGGCATGGTGGTGCATGCCTGTAATCCTAGCTACTTGGGTGGCTGAGGTAGGAAAATCGCTTGAACCCAGGAG
>NW_016107374.1:7224365-7228644 GCF_001604975.1 Cebus imitator | reverse complement strand
AAAAAAAAAAAAAAAAGGAAAAAAGAGAGAAAAAATTAATTATGTAAAAGTGAATAATTATTTAGAGAGAAGATAATTAGCCCAGCATGGTGGCCCAAGCGGGTAGTCCCAGCTACTCGGGAGGCTGAGGCATGAGAACCATTCAAACCTGGGAGGTGGAGGTTTCAGTGAGCCGAAACCCCGCCACTGCACTCCAGCCTGGGAGACAGAGCCAGTCTCTGTCTTAAAAAAAGAGAGAGAAAGAAAACTGTTTTCTAGGAATGAATGTTCCCTGATTTGAAGTTAGTCAGGACATGATGATATTAATAGATGCCTTATTTGAAACTGCTTCCTTAGAAATTTAACAACTAGTGTTCATATAATGCCATAAGGAATATTTTAGTTTATGGGAGCTATAGTCAGACTACATTAGCAAGGTAGGCATGCAAACATTGCAGTTATTGATTAGTTAGTGGTTTGGTAAAATGTCATTCTGATTTCAGGCAAGTTTTAGCTGCCAGTTAATCTAAAGCATCACACAGCCACAGACAGAATTGGAAGGAATACCAAAAATAATGAAAACGTTCAGTTTATAAGTATAGGCATGAGACAAGAGTGGGATATTCTCAGCAAGAAAATAGTGAAAATGAAAGTCCATACTTTTTGTTTAGTTTTTTCCTGTAAGGACTTCATCTACAACGCTAGTCAGGCATCTAAAACTTATTCCAATATATGTAGGTTTTAAATTGTTGTATCTTTGACCCAGTAATTCTACTTCCAGAAATCCATTCTCAAGAAAGCCCCCAAAATGTAGATAAGTAATAGGTGCCAACATCTTCCAGATACAATACTTTTCAATAGTTCAACAAAAGGTTGAATACAGCCTTGGTTTCCGAGTGTGGAGAAATAGTTGTGAATGAATTGCAGCTCTTCAATAACACGGACATTAAGCAGTCATTAAAATGACCTTTCGGAACAGTATTTGGTGACATGACAAAATACTCATAGAGTTAGATAAAAGGGGTGAACTAAGGAATTACATGTATAATGTGATCTCAACTGCATTTTAAAAGTGCATGAAGAAATAAATACATGCATGGAGAAAATATGCCAAATTGTTAATGGAATTTTGCCTGAATAGGATTATGGATTTTGTTCTTTTTTTTTTTTTTTTTGGAGACAGAGTCTCGCTCTGTCACTCAGGCTGAAGTGCAGTGGTGCAGTCTTGGCTCACTGCAGCCTCCACCTCCAGAGTTCAAGCGATTCTCCTGCCTCAGCCTCCTGAGTAGCTGGGATTATAGACGCATGCCACAACACCCAGCTAATTTTTGTATTTTTGGTAGAGATGGGGTTTCACCATGTTGATCAGGCTGGTCTGGAACTCCTGACCTCGTGATCTGCCCACCTCGGCCTCCCAAAATGCTGGGATTACAGGCGTCAGCCACTGTACCCAGCCTGGCATGTACTTCTTTAATAGATAATTAAAAATAATCATCACCTTAAAAATGTAGAAGATTGGTTATAGGAAAGCCTAGAAAAGGAAAGGTAGAGTAATCAATGCAAATCATCATGTCTATTGAAAAAGTAATTCAAAATATAAGCCTTACTGACAGAGAATCAGTAGCATTACCACATGCTGTCAGATTAGTCCTGTCTACTGGTAGCCTCTATTAAGTTACCCTGGACACAAACAAACAGTAGAAGCCTCAGTATAGATTCTGAAATCATTGACACATTTGTTTCCCACATATTGGCTGTGAAAGAGTAGCTTGTGTCTTTGTTATGAGCATCTTACCTTTTAAATTTGCCATCCACAAACAAATGAAGATAAAATTTTAACTTTGTAATATTTGCCATCCACAAACAGATGAAGATAAAATTTTAACTTTGTAATATTGCATAAGTAAATATGTAAAACTACCACATGAGCAATTCTTGCTTCTTTAATTTTGCCAGTAATTATGTATTTTGTTATTTTTCCATAGGTTGCATCATAAATACAAAGGACTGAAGTTATAAAAGAGAAAAAAGAAGATTGCTGCTAAAATGAATCTGAGCAATATGGTATATTTTGTGCCACACACAAAAAGGTATTGTCCATAGATCTACGACTTAGCTTTCTTTTAAATAGATGGAAAAAATTAATATTTTCTGGATGAATTTTTATCTTTGAAAGAAAAATAGAAGGGAAAATAAAAATATTAATAAAATTGGAATAAAATATTCTTTTATAAAAATGTTTGAGTTTCAATTTATTTCCTAAATTTTTTTTCTTCTCAGTTATGGTTTATGTTATGAATAATTATTTGGTTAAAAGAAATGAGCTTAGTTCAATTGCTTTGATTCCTATTGTCAAATTATTTTCTGGAAATATATATATTGCCATTTTTTGTTATAGTACTTTATAGTTAGATTTGATATTACCTAAAAGGTTTTGTGTCACTTTTCTTCTAATTACAGAAGTAACAGACTTTTCAAAACAAAATTTTAGAAAATACATGGAAACAAAAAGAAGGAAATAGAAAAATTACCCAAAATTTCAATACCTAACTTCAGATAAAACACAAGCTACAAAGAAACCAAAACTCATAGGTCAAAGAAGTCACGTTTCCCATATGCACCGTCATATTCCTTCTGTGCTTTCCCTAATTGTACCTCACCTCTTTTGCTAAAACAAAACAAACAAGAAACTGCCTCGTATGAATTCCCAAAAGTGTATTACTAGGTTCAAAGAGCGTACCCATTCTATTCTTCCAGCAATGTATGAAACTATTTCCTTATTCTCTTGTCAGAAAAAAAGTATCTTTTTTCTCTTATTCTGCCTATTTGGTGGGTGAAATGAGGTGTCATGTTATTTCTATTTTTACTTCTTTGATCATTAGTGAATTTAAAAGATTCATATTTTAAATGGACACTGCTGTTTCTTTTTTTAATTTCCTACCTGTCTCTTTTGAGTTTTAGGTAAGTGTATGTGTGTGTTCACCTTTCTGATATTAAGATTAGCTTTTAACTGACAGATATTTTGCACAAATTTTTTCTACTTCATTTATTTTTCTTTCTTTTTTCTTTTCTTTGTTTAGTTTTGCTCCCCCCCCCACCTTTTTTTTTTTGAGATGGAGTCTCATTCTGTCGCCCAAGTAAGAGTGATGTGGTGCAATGTCGGCTCACTGCAACCTCTGCCTCCCAGGTTCAAGCAGTTCTCCCACTTCAGCCTCCCAAGTAGCTGGGATTACAGGCATGCACCATGACACCCACTAATTTTTTTTTTTTTTTTTTTTGAGACAGAGTCTCACTGTGTTGCCAGGTGCCAGGCTGGAGTGCAGTGGTGTGATCTCGGCTCACTGCAACCTCCGCCTCCTGGGTTCAAGCAGTTATCCTGCCTCGGCTTCCCAAGTAGCTGGGACTATAGGCGTGCGCCACCACACCCAGCTAATTTTTTGTATTTTAGTAAAGACAGGTTTTCACCATGTTGGCCATGATGGTCACAATGTCTTGACCTCGTGATCTGCCTGCCTTGGCCTCCCAAAGTGCTGGGATTACAAGCATGAGCTACCACGCCTGGCCTGATTTCAATTTGGTACATTTCATGTTTCTAAAACTACCTTATTGATGCATAACATACATACAATAATCTGAACATATTTAAAGAGCATAATTTCTTTTAACAGGTATGTATCTGTGAAACCATCATCATAGTGGAAAGAAACATATCCACTATCACTCCCAAAAAGCTTCATCATGCCCCTTTTTAGCCCCTCCTACCTACTCCTTTTTACCTGCCCTTGACACCCCCATCCCTCAGGTAACCACTGATGTGTGATTTCTCTCTCTTTAAATTAGTTTGCATTATCTAGAATTCTATATAAATAAATCATAAAGTATATACTATTTTTTGTCTGACTTCTTTTACACAGCATAAATTATTTTCAGATTCATTCCTGTTACAGTGTATATCTATAGTTCCTTTTATTGCTAAGTTACAGTTCATTGTGTTTATCACAGACTGTTTATCCATTTATTTGTCGATGTACATTTGGGTTGTTTCCAGTTTTGGCTACTAAAGCTGCTGGAACATTTGTATACAGGGGTTTGTGTTGATATATGCTTTCATTTTTCTTGGGTAAATACTTAAGAGTATAATGGCTACATCATATGATAGGTATATGTTCAGCTTTTTAAGTAACTGCCCAATAATGAAGTTTGAGATTTTTTTTTTTTTTTTTTTTTTTTTTGAGACGGAGTTTCACTCATGTTACCCAGGCTGGAGTGCAATGGCGCGATCTCGGCTCACCGCAACCTC
>NW_016107374.1:7209459-7223950 GCF_001604975.1 Cebus imitator | reverse complement strand
TTTTTGAGATGTGCCTCTGTCACCCAGGCTGGAGTGCAGCGGCACAATCTCAGCTCACTGCAACCTCCACCTCCCGGTTTCAAGCAATTCTCCTGCCTCAGCCTCCTGAGTATCTGGGATTTCAGGCACAGGACACCACACCTGGCTAATTTTTGTATTTTTAGTAGAGACAGGTTTTCACCATGTTGGCCAGGCTGGTCTTGAATTCCTGACCTCAAGTGAACCACCCACCTAAGCCTCCCAAAGTGCTGGGATTATAGGTGTGAGCCACTGCGCCTGGCCCTATTTCACATTTTTTATACTACTATGATATTTTTAAAATTTGATTTCCATGTATTCACATATAGAAACATAATCATTTTAGGCCAGGTGCAGTGGCTCACACCTGTAATCTCAGCACTTTGGGAGGCTAAGGTGGGTGGGTCACTTGAAGCCAGGAGTTTGACACCAGCCTGGTCAAGGTGGCAAAACCCCATCTCTACTGAAAATGCAAAAATTAGCCAGACATGCTGGTGCATGCCTGTAATCCCATCTACTCAGGTGGCTGAGGCACGAGAATTGCTAGAACCCGGGAGGCAGAAGTTGCAGTGAGCCAAGATCATGCCACTGCACTCCAGCCCAGGTAACAGAGGACAGAATGAGACTCTGTCTCAAAAAAAAAAAAAAAAATATATATATATATATATATATATATATAATTTTATCTATTGATCTCATATTCTATGCTTTTTAATAAACTAATAAATTCTAATAGCTTTTTATAGAACCCATTTAATTTTTTTAACAGATGATTACGTTGTTTCACAATAGTCTTACTTCCTTTTCAGTCTTGATGCTTTTTTGTTTCTTTTTTTCTTGTTTACTGCACCTGCACAGTATCTGGCACATGTTCTGGTTTGGTTTGGTTTGGTTTGGTTTTGTAAAGAGAGAGGATCGTGCTGTATTGGCCAGGCTGGTCTCAAACTGCTGGTTTCAAGTCATCCTCCTGCCTTGGCCTCCCAAAGCATTTTACAGACATGAGACATCACACCTAGCCCCAGCACAATGTTAAATGGAAGTGTTAAGAGTAAACATACTTGCCTCGTTCCTAATTCTATATTTAACGTATCTTTTTTCTCTAGATACTTGTATGATTTTCTCTTTATCACGAGTTTTGAGCGATTTATTTATTTACTTTATCGTCATCACAAGTTTTGAGGTATAATTTTCTTCATGTTTCTTGTGCTTGGGGTTCATAGACCTCCTTGGATCTGTGGGTTTATACTTTTCATCAAATTTGTAATTTTTTCCACTATTACTTCCTCAAATATTTTTTTCTGTCCTAATATCTTTCCTCTCCTTCAGGTACTCCACTTAGACATACAGTAGGCCACTCGAAGATGTTCCACAGCTCATGATACTCTGGGTTGGGGGTTTGGTTTTTGTTTTGTTAGTCTTTTTTCTATTTTATTTTGGATAGCTTCTGTTGCTGTATCTTCAAGTTCAATCGTCCCTTTTTTGGCAAAGTCTCCTCTGCTATGCATCACATGCAGAGTATTTTTTAATTTCAGACATTGTAGCTTTCACCTCTAAAGGTTCAATTTGAGGGCTAGGTGTAGTGGCCCACAGTTGAAATCCCAGCACTTTGGGAGGTCGAGGTGGGTGGATCACTTTAGGTCAGGAGTTTGTCACCAGCCTGGCCAACATGGTGAAACCCTGTCTCTACTAAACATGCAAAAATTAGCTGGATGTGGTGGCGCATGCCTGTAATTCCAGCTACTCGGGAGGCTGAGGCAGGAGAATTGCTTGAACCTGGGAGGCAGAGGTTGCAGTGAGCTGAGATTTCACCACTGCATTCCAGGCTGGGTGAGAGAACGAGACTCCATCTCACTTGATCTCAGAATAAGTACATACATACATACATACATAAAATAAAGGTTTAGTTTGAATTTGTTTATGTTTTGTCTGTCTCTGCTTTACATGTTCAATATTTTCTCTAAACTTTTCCATATGTGGAATACAACCATAATAAATGTTTAATGTCCTTGATCACTAATTGTAATATAGATCATCTATGTCAATTATGGTTTGGTTTCAATTATTTTTCTCCTCATTATGAATCATATTTGCCTGCTTTTCTGCATGCCTGGTAATTTTTTATGGAATGTTAGTTTTTTGTTTGTTTGTTTTGAGATGGAGTCTTGCTGTTTACGTTTTTAGATACTGGATATTTTTATATTCCTTTAAGTATTTTTGGACTTTGTTCTGGCATGCAGTTAAGTTACTTGGAAATAATTTCATCCTTTAGATCTTGCTTTTAAAATTTGTTAGAGACAGGCACAATTGGTTACACCTGTAACCCCAGTACTTTGAGAGGCAGAGGCAGGATGATCATGAGCCCAGGAGGTTGAGGCTGCAATGAGCCATGGTTGTACCCTTGCACTCCAGCCTAGGCAACAGAGCAAGACCCTGTCTCACAAATAAAAAATAAAATAAAATTTGTTAGGCATCACAGACCAGCATTTAGGGTCCCTGCTATGAAGACAAGACTCTTCTGAGTAGCCTCCAGAATGCCCTGTGAATTATGAGATTTCCTGTCCTGGCTAGGGGGAACAAGTACTATCTGTAGTCTCTATTCCTTTCAGATCGTTTTTTCCCCTGTTCTAAGGCAGTTTTCTCATATGCATGCACTAATCGGGGCTCAGCTGAAGACCTAAGGGGAACCCTTTACCAATCTCCATATCCTGTTTCTTTGCTGCTCTATTCTATTTGGCACTCTGTCCTGCCAACTCTACCTGCCCTGGTCAACCAGGGCTGTCATCTTTGTCTCCTCAACTCAGGGAGTTCACAGGCTCTAACTGGATTTCCCCTGTCTGCACCATGGCCTAGAAATTCTCCCAGGGTGTTAAGCTCAATTAACGGCTTACATCATTTGCTTGTCTTCTGTTAAGGATCATTGTCTTTCTTTGCCAGATATGCATTGTCTTCAATTACCATCATTTATATGTTTTATCCAGCATTATCCAGTGTTTTATCCAGAGTGCAGTAGATTTTTGGCTCACTGCAACCATGACCTCCAGGCTAAGGTGATCCATCCACCTCAGCTTCCCGAGTAGCTGGGTCTACAGGTGTATACCACCATGCCCAGCTAAATTGTTCTATCTTTTGTAGAGATACAACCTGTTGCCCAGGCTGGTCTCGAACTCCTGGGCTCAAGCCACTCGCCCACCTTGGCCTTCCAAAGTGCTAGGATTACAGGCATGAATCACTCTACCGAGCCTTGTCCAGTGTTATTTGTTTGTTTGTTTGTTTTGAGACAGAGTCTTGCTCTGTTGCCAGGCTGGAGTATAGTGGGGGAATCTTGCTTCGCTGCAACCTCCACCTCCCAAGTTCAAGTGATTCCCCTGCCTCAGCCTCCTGAGTAGCTGGGATTACAAGCACGCCCCACCACACCTGGCTAATTTTTTCTATTTTAATAGAGACAGGATTTCACTGTGCTGGCCAGGATGGTCTTGATCTCCTGACCTCATGATCCATTCACCTTGGCCTTCCAGAGTGTTGGGATTACAGACGTGAGCCATCGCACCCAGCCTGTCCAGTGTTTTAATTGTTCCTGGTGGTAGATAATAAATACAGCCCCTGTTACTCCATTTTGGCTTCATAAGTCCCTTCATTACATGTTTAAGGTAAAGAAGTTATTGGCCAGGCGCAGTGGCTCATGCCTGTAATCCCAGCACTTTGGGAGGCCGAGGTGGGTGGATCATGAGGTCAAGAGATCGAGACCATCCTGGTCAACACGGTGAAACCCTGTCTCTACTAAAAATACAAAAAATTAGCTGGGCATGGTGGCGCGTGCCTGTAATCCCAGCTACTCAGGAGGCTGAGGCAGGAGAATTGCCTGAACCCAGGAGGCAGAGGTTGCAGTAAGCCGAGATGGCATCATTGCACTCCAGCCTGGGTAACAAGAGCGAAACTCTGTCTCAAAAAAAAAAAAAGTTATTAATTATATATAGTCAAACTTATTGATACTAGTTTATGGCTTTTGCTTCTGGTATCTTGCTAAGTAATTAAATTTTCATTTGCAATTTATTCTAGAAGTTTTTAATGGTCTCATTTTTACACTTTACATTTTATACTTTACATTTCTTCATAAAATGATTTTAGTCTATAATCTGTGTTTTTCCCCCCAAATTCATAGCACTTAGCCTTATTCGCATGAAAGCCAAAATATTCAAAAGTTTATAATGTATTTTGGTGATTGAAAAGATTTTAATGATCATAAGTTCAGTTCATAGGTCTTTTTGGTTTTCTTAAAGACAGTCTTATCATTTGCCTTGTATGCATTGTGTCCAAAAAGGTGTATGTCTTTGATTTAATCCATTGTTTCTTTTTTTGTTGTTCTCAGACATAAGCAATAAAAACAGGACACTTTTGAGCTCCTATTTTGTGCTTTCATTTACCTGATTGACAAATAGCTGGATTTAATTTACATTCCCAGTAGTATTGATGTAGTAACTTCATGCTTGATTATTGGCATCCATGGATTGGCAGGATGACTGCGTAGGATTACAGGTGCATTGTTGGCGGGGGGATACTTTTTTCTGTATAAACCTTCAGTGATTCCCCTCAGGATAAAGTCTAAACTTCTTAATATGGTTTAAAGGGCCTTTTGTAATTTTCCTTGACTCAACAACAGCTTCATGTTTTCTCCTTCCAGCTCTCCCATACAATTCATATTGAATGAACTGGTTTTACTCTCCCTAGAAAGGCATCCTTTTTCATGTCCAAGTCAAAAATAGACTGGGTCACCCCATAATATCCTTATATTAAAAAATATTTGTTTTCCCCTCATAATCCAATCAGATTCTGTTTTTTTTTTTTTTTTTAAAGATGGGGTTTCACCCTGATGGCCAGGCTGGTCTTGAGCTCCTGACCTCAGATGATCCACCCACCTCAGCCTCCCAAAGTGCTAGGATTACAGGCGTGAGCCACTGCGCCCGGCCAATCCAATCAGTTATAACATTTTATCATTTGTGCCATTATAATTTAATGTCTATAAGTCCATTTGACTTCTAAGTCCTCTAAGGATAGGGACCACATCCCATTTTATCTCCAAAACCCAGTATAGGGTCTGGCAAATAGTGAGCATTCAACAAATATTTGCTGAATGAAAGAATGAGCTGGGTAAGTAGATGGATCGTTAGGTTGATGAGCTGTGTATACTAGTGAACTAACTAGACTAACTCCATGAAGTAATGTATGTTGTCACCTATGGCTACTATGTCTCAAGAAAAAAAATACCTCTTAGCACTATCAGGTTTTTTTTGGTTTTTGTTTTTTTTGAGACAGTCTTACTCTGTCACTCAGGCTGGAGTCCAATGGGGCCATCTTAGCTCACTGCAACCAGGTTCAAGTAATTCTCCTGCCTGAGCCTTCTGAGTAACTGGAATTACAGGCACCTGCCACTATGCCTGACTAATTTTTGTATTTTTAGTGGAGATGGGGTTTCACCATAATGGCCAGGCTGGTCTCAAACGCCTGACATCAGGTGATCTGCTGCCTGCCTCAGCCACCAAAAGGGCTGGGATTACAAGCATGAGGCATTGTTCCCAGCCACTTCTTTAATTGTCTACTTTCTTTTTCTCTTCTCCTAGCATGAGACCCATTGGCCCATGTTTTGAAAAATAGTTTTATTGGCCAATAACCAAATTTCTATCTTGGTTATCTAGTCGGTCAAGGAAGAAACACAAACTACCCTGTGATAAATTTAAATGTTGGCATAAATCAATGATTATCTGGTTATGAGGGCAGAGGTTATTTAAAATGAAAATATAGATGAATGTTAACATTTCTATATTTTTCAAAAAATAAAAAAGAATCTACACCAAATAAATGTATGTAACTAATGGCAGATCAATATGTGAGCATGTCAAAATGTTGTCCTTTTATTAACAGAAACTTTGATTTCAGAATGTTTTATGTAGCAACAGAATAATTTGCCTCTTTACATAGAGATTATGCCTAGCCTCCAAATGGTAGTAATTTCTTCTAGTAGTCAATAAAGAATTGTTTAATTGCCTGTATTTCTATATGAATATACCACATGTCAAGAGTATGGGCTTTGCTGTTAGATCTGAGTTTTAATTGCAGTCCTGACAAATACTGGCTTTCTGACCATGGGGAAATAGTTTAGTCTATGAAAGTCTTAGTTTGTTCTCTAAAATTAAGATAATAGATAAAGTCATTATATTATGAAGCTATTGTAGGGGTTAAAGGAAATAATATCTGTGGTTTTAGTGCTACCTGACACATAGTATCGATTAATAAATACCAACTGTTATTATTTCAACGTTAATTACACCAACATGAATTTTTGTGACATCTCTATGATATAATTTATATTCTATATCCTTCACTCGCTTGAAATGTACAATTGAATGGTTTTTAGTATAGTCACAGTTATGCAGTCATCACCACAGTCAATTTTAGGACATTTTCATTGCCCTGAAAAGAAAGCCTGTACCTTTTAGCTACCACCCTCCAAACCCCCCATCTCTAAGTAACCAATAATCTACCTTCTGTCTTTATAGATTTGCCTATTCTGGAAATTTCACACATATATATGCACACACACATATATATATGTGTATATATATACGGAATCTTACA
This sequence comes from Cebus imitator, assembly GCF_001604975.1. Taxonomy (NCBI): domain Eukaryota; kingdom Metazoa; phylum Chordata; class Mammalia; order Primates; family Cebidae; genus Cebus; species Cebus imitator. The sequence goes on along the minus strand of NW_016107374.1, from coordinate 7,217,302 downwards.
ATATGTGGTCTTTGGTGACTGGCGTCTTTCATTTGGCATAATTTTTACAAGGTTCATTTATGTTGCAGCCTGTACCCATACTTCATTCCTTTTTATTGCTGAATAATATTCCATTATATGGAGATACCACATTTTGTTTATTCTTTCACCAGTTGATGGACATTTGGGTTTTTTCCACCTTCTGGTTATTATGAATAATGGTGCTATGAACATTTGTGCACAAGTTTTTGTGTGAACATATGTTTTCATTTCTCTTGGGTGTATATGTGTGTTTAGGAGTGAAAACTGTGTAAAATGGTAACTCGGTACTTAAGTTTTTGATGAACTGTAGGGCTGTTTTCTAAAATGGCACAGCCACCACCAGTGTTAGAGGGCTCTGATTTCTCCACATTTTCACGAACACTTATCTTACTTTTTGACTATCACTATCCTAGTGAGCATGCAATGGTATCTCCCTGTGGTTTTAATTTTCATTTCTCTAATAAGTAATGATATTCAGGATCTTTTCATATGCTAATGGTCATTTGCATATCTTTTTGGAGAAATGGCAATTCAGATCCTATATCTGTTCTTTATTTGGGTTTTTTGTCCTTTTGTTATTGAATTGTGAGACCAAGAGCCTTTTTAATATTTATATGTATTTGTACTGCCACCAAATAAAATGTGTTAGAAATAATTTAATGGCAAACCCTATTTTTCTACAGGTACTGAACATTTACCAAAAAAAAAAAAAATAGTCAATGAGAAATAAAGCTAACTAGGATATCAAAAAGCAGAGTGCCTGCTCTACTGGCATCATGCGTAAAGGAGTGCTTAAGGACCCAGAGCTTGCCGATCTGTTCTACAAAGATGATCCTGAGGAACTTTTTATTGGTTTGCATGAAATTGGACATGGAAGTTTTGGAGCAGTTTATTTTGTAAGTACTTAAAGAAGGTTGTTTAGATAGATCAAAGTAGGAAAGGTTGGACTCTAGGCCTGGCACAGTGACTCATGCTTGTAATCCTAGCATTTTGCAAGGCTAAGGTGGGAGGCTCCCTTGAGGTCAGGAGTTCAAGACCAGCTTGGGCAACATAGCATGACCCTATCTCTACAAAAAACTAAAATAAAATAAAGTTTGAACTCTACATGTTCTCTACACATAGTTATTACTTGTAAAATAAGTTTGATTTCAGTGATTTTTCTATAAATAAATGATATCTGCAGTAGAGGCAAATAGTCATTGCTGAGAAGCCAGTTCCAGAATCCTAGGCTTTATTCAATTCAGTGGTATTTATCTCAACTTACTCACCTATTAAAGTAGTATAAGAAAGTTAAGAGCTTGAAGTTAAGCTTTGTGCATTTCCACTGTATGCTAAGCTCTTTCCTGCCTCAGAACCTTATATATATGCTATTCCCCCAACCTAGAAAACTGCACATTACATCTCCATCCTTGTCTGTTCATCCTACAAGTTTTACCTTAAGTATTACTTCTGCAAGATACCCTTTACTGTTCAGCACTCCACCCCTAAATCAATACTTTATGATTTCATAACATCTTATGCTTGTATTTTGTTGCATTTATCACATATACGTAATTGTTGTAATAAAATTGTTGTAATAAAACAACTACATATACAATTTTTTGCTTTATATATGTCTCTTTCCCTAAATAACAATGTCATGAGGACAGGGGCTATGTCTATCTTGTTCATCATTATATTCCCAAAAACTGGTGTAATGTCTGACTTTAGTAGGAATTTGATAAATACTGGATGGATGGATGGTAGATAGACAGATAAACAGATGAACAGACAACTATTCAGAGAAAGGGACTGACAGATTTCTAGTGGCAATCATGTCAAGTCAGTATTTTTGGTTAAGGGGTGCAAGACTGTCCCCCTAGAATCAGTTGCAGTTCCAAGAATATGACTGTCTTCTGATGAGAAAAACAAGAAATAGCCAAAATTTTAACACAACTTATTCTCCGGAAATTTATTAAATAAAATACAGTTTGTTTGTTTGTTTGTTTGTTTTGTGACGGAGTCTTGCTCTGTCGCCCAGGCTGGAGTGCAGTGTGGCACAATCTCAACTCACTGCAACCTCCGCCTTCTGTGTTTAAGTGATTCTCCCACCTCAGGCACCTGCCATCATGCCTGGCTAATTTTTGTATTTTTGTAGAGACAGGGTTTTTACCACGTTGGCCAGGCTAGCCTTGAACTCCTGATCTCAAGTGATCCACCCGAGTCGGCTTCCCAAAATGCTGAGATTACAGGCGTAAGCCACTGTGCCCGGCCAAAATATAGTTATTTAATTTAATCTTGATAACCTCAGAAGTTTGCTTTATTAAAGTAACAAATAATTCCTTAAGCATAATAATCCATTAAAGCAAATAATAAATTAAATACTAATTATTATCTACTTCTCCAAACTTGTAATCAAATAATTTCTTTTTAATCAAACAGTATTGACCCTTCCTTTTAAGTGGTCCTTTATGTTCTGCCATCTGGATAGGGCTTATCTTCAGCTGTCCTTCCAAATGAGATTTGATGAATTGCATCTTTACTTTGTCCTTTTACTTCTAGCCAAATCTTCAGCCTAGATTTTCTCTGAACTGTTTCTCAACCGTTGTGTCTGTACTCAGCCCTACCATTACTTCTGCTTCCCTCACCACCATCAATAACTTGGCTCCCACTCAAGTATTTTGTCATTAAATACAATAAAAGATGCTGAAAAGGGTACTAATTTCCTACTTAACACTCCCATGCTAGTGTTTAGTCAGAATAGCATTTAAGGGCCAAAGTTTTGTCTTCATTATTCACAGACCCTCTTGTTACAAAGCATTTTTATCATACGTATATATAAAGAATATATACACAATGTGCATATATATTTTAATATATAACTTAAGAAAGAAAGAATTAAAAGGTAAATCTCTGTGTAAACACCACCCAGGTCAAGAAATAGAATACTACCAGCATCCCAAAAGTCCGTCTTATATTCTCCTCAGTCAGAACCCTCTCCCTCCCCTTAGGAGAATTCACTATTCTGATTTTTGTGGTGATTATTTTCTTACTTTTCTTTATATTTATAACCCACTTACTCTGTACTCCTAAACAACGTAAATTGGTTTTGCTTAGTTTTGAGCTTTTTAAAAATGGTAACATAATGTATATATTCATTTGTGACCCGTTTGTTTTGCTTACAGATGAATTCTTCAGTCATCTTTGCTACCTTTTCTTCTATTTCTTTAAATCTAATTCATCTTCTCAGAATCTCTCTTGGCAAGTCTCTATTTGACTCTTCTCATTTAAAAAGCAGCCAAACCCTTCTTAAAGTGCTAATGTTTCAAAATGACTACAATAAACCAAGCATGCTTTGAAACTTACTAAAAGCCATTTGTAAAAGTAGCAAAATGAGACCTACCCTACAGTAAGTAGAATGCAGAATATCTAGTGATTTATTTGCTTTTTGGGCTAAGCCCTATCTATTTAGCTAGAGTGTGTGGTTTTTTTCAAGGTGAGGACTATTAATATTTCTTTACATCTCTAAGGGCTGGCAGAATCCCATTTACAGTGGGCACTAAATATATATTATTTGTTGCTAATGATAGACTAAAGAAATGATGCAGGTACCAGAGTGGCATTGATAAACGTAATTATTAACTCTGTAGTGCCTGTATGTAAATGTGAATAGTACAGGCCTATGTATACCCATAAAGCACTAAAAAACAGATTAAAAGGGAATTAACTGACACTATACTATAAAACTTAGAAAAAGCTTTAACTTTTTTTTTTCATATGGACTCTCGCTCTATCACACAGGCTGGAGTGCAGTGACGCGATCTTGGCTCACTGCAACCTCCGCCTCCCAGGTTCAAGTGATTCTCCTGCCTCAGCCTCCTGAGTAGCTAGGATTACAGGCGCACGTCACCACACCCAGGTAATTTTTGTATTTTTAGTAGAGACAGGATTTCACTATGTTGGTCAGGCTGGTCTCGAACTCCTAACCTTGTGCTCCGCCTGCCTCAGACTCCCAAAGTGCTAGGATTACAGGCATGAGCCACTGCACCCGGCCATCTTTAACCTTTTATCTATAGTGGTCACATTGGTAGTACCCTAAAAATTGATTTTTGTGTTGGCCAAAGTAATATTTATGTATGTTGCTTCTTACTCTCTGCTAACAGATTTTTTTCCTCTTGTTACTTGTACCATACCATTATAACCAAGAAGACTGTTATCTCTTATTTAGACAACTGTGATTGCCTACTTTGGTCTCTCTTCAGTCTGTTGTACATACCTCAATGAGCTTGAAAATACAAAAATGTAAATCTAAACACATCCCCTTTCCCTATAAAGCCTTCAGGGGCTCTCCCTTGTTCTTAGGCCAAGATCAAAATCCTTACTGTAGCCAGCCTACAAGGTCCTTCATGGTCCCTATCTCAACCTGAACTGTCTTCTCTCTCATTCTCATTGCTATAGCTCTAATTCCTTTCTTCTGATCATCCTTCCTGGAATCTTGAGTAAACTGTTCTCTCTCAAATATTTCTCCCTTCTGTTTTTACCTTCTTAACTCCTGTTCATCCTTTAGCTCTCAGCCTAAACCTCATTTCTTCAGGGAAGACTTTCCTGACCTCCTTAAGTCACATCCACCATTTTTCATTCTCAAAGTAACACATACCTGTTTTTGTGGCACATATCACAACTGCAGTTTTATATTTTGTCTTTTTTCATTTTATTTTTGTTATTGTTTGTCCTCCTTAGAGGAGAGATGGGTACTGGACCTATGAACTCACTATTTTACCTCTAGCACTTAGCCCAATTCCTGATAAATTGTGGGCAGCTAATAGGTATTGAATGAATGAATGAATGAATGAATGATGAAGAACTGAGAACTTGGTACTGCTAATTAGTACTTTTCATAAGTCATAGTCATGATAGGAAGCCATAAAGAACAGAGTCTGGCAGCTAGTATTTTTATACCTAAACACTGTAATTCTGTTAGCCTCTGTAGGTCACAGCTTTTACACTGAATGCTGCCAGGGAATAAACTTAGTGTGAATTGTAAGCTGGAAGAGCTCTCGTTAAATCAATCAGCTGAGAGTGTATGTTATCTTCAGAGAACAAAGAAATTATTAACTTGATGAAATATTTCTGTGTGTTTGGATTTACAAGTAATTTTGAAATTAGCAGCATTGGCTGGGCGTGGTGGCTCACGCATGTAATCCCAGCACTTTGGGAGGCTGAGGTAGGAGAATCACTTGAGCCCAGGAGTTCGAGACCAGTCTGGACCACATAGTGGGAGCCCATCTCTAAAAAAAATTTTTTTAATAAAGGAATCAGCAGCATTAACAAATGAGATAGTAAGAAAGTGCACTAAAGGAAAACAAAAAAAGGACCAAGCATGTTCATTTTTGTATTCACCTAAACACAACTCTAAAGTTTGTAGGTGTCTAGATCTCCTTTGTGGAATTCAGTATGTTATCGATAACCCACCTAAAGCAAATACTTTGTCTTTGTGGATATAATTACCTTTTAGTTGAGGCTCAAAAAATAGGGCAAAAGGAAAGCTTTTCACTTCTTAAATTTTTGTTTATTCATTTATTTAGAGATAGGATCTCACTCTGTCACCTAGGCTGGAGTGCAGTGGTGTGATCATAGCTCACTGTAATCCTGAACCCCTGGACTCAAGCAATCCTACTGCCTCTGCCTCTTGAGTAGGTAGCTAGGACTACAAGCATGTACCATTACACCCAGCTAATTTTGTTTTTAATTTTTTTTTTGTAGAGACAGGGTTTTGCTGGGTTTTTTTTTTTTTAGACAAGTTTCTCTCTGTCACAGAGGCTGGAGTGCAGTGGCGCAATCTTGGCTCACTGCAACCTCTGCCTCCTGGGTACAAGCAACTCTCCTGCCTCAGCCTCCCAAGTAGCTGGGATTACAGACATGTTCCACCATGCCCAGCTAATTTTTGTATTTTTAGTAAAGACAGCGTTTCGCCATGTTGGCTAGACTGGTCTCAAACCCCTGACTTCAGGTGATCCACCCACCTCTGCCTTTCAAAGTGCTGGGATTACCAGCATGAACCACCACACCTGGCCTGCCTCCTAAATTAACATAATTTTTTATATTTGTCTACAAAATAGCAAAAGGTATAGCTGGAAAATGTTTAAAAATATATCATAAACACATAATAGTAAGTTCTTAATAAATATTTATTGAATCAATGATCTAGATAATAGTTACTGAGACCATTGAGACTATTAGAAGTATTAAGTATGAATGTAAGTTTCAAGAATAAAACTTGACATGATAGATTCTGTAGTCATTTAATAATATTATATGGAGCACTAGAAAACTGTGACCCCATTGATAATTTCCTTTTTCTGTACTAAAGCATTGATTTTTATTTTTTAAGTTTCAATCTAGCATGTTCTGACTTTTAGCCAGTGTAAAAAGTTCAAATCTATAGAATAATCAACATTTGCATTAAAAAGTTCACATCTGGCCAGGTGCGGTAGCTCATGCCTGTAATCCAAGCACTTTGGGAGGCCTAGGCAGGCAGCTCATGTAGTCAAGAGATTGAGACCATCCTGGCCAACAGGGTGAAACCCTGACTCTACTAAAAATACAAAAATTAGCCAGGTTTGGTGGCGTGCGCTTGTAGTCCCAGCTACTCGGGAGGCTGAAGCGGAAGAATCGCTTGAACCCAGGAGGCGGAGGTTGCAGTGAGCCGAGATTGCGCCACTGCGTTCCAGCCTGGCGACAGAGCAAGACTCAGTCTCAAAAAAAGAAAAAAGTTCATATCTCAAGTCTCTGCCTATATATTAGGATGTATAAGTGAGTGGAAGCATTAAGTTCTAATTCGTGATTATCCTATAAATGTAAGAAATATATTTTTATTATAGGGTGGTTTTTTCATGTTTCCAGTGCCAAATATAACATTGATTATAAATAACCTTAATAAGCAATTAAATAATAATATCTGATTTTATTTCTGTGGGATTTTTTTAAACTAATGGTTAATAATTTTTTAAAACCTCACAAGTTAAAATTTCTCATTGCCTAAGTATTTCCTAAATCTTTCCCAGACTCCTTAAGCTTCATTATATATATTGATGCCTAAAATATATACTTTTCAGATACAATCCCTCTAACCTTTATTGTAATACTGAATTTACATCAGCTTTTCTTTCTGATTGCCATATAAGCATAGTCTTCATGTAAAAGTGTAAAAGCCAGAACAGTGTGAGAGATTTTTGTTTTTAACAAAAGTCAGTCTGTACTTTCTAAATCAATAAAATACCTAAAATATGCTTTTGTGGAGTTCTGCAGATCAGAAAATTATGACCAGTAGATACCTCATGGATACATAATAGGTACTTTTACCTTAGTGCTTGTTTGAAAAAAAATTTTTGTAGTATGTTATTGTGGGTTTTTTTTTTCATTTTGACATTCCATAAGAATCTGTGGTCAAATTACTTTTATGTAGTACATTATTGTTTATTGTTTAAATTAACCATTTTTAAAAATCATAAAGAAACTGTTGTTATATCTGAGAAGCTTCATTTTATATTTTTAAAATTAGTTATATTTGAGAAAATGATTATGAATTTTTCTCTAAAATTGTTAACCTGACTTTATCAGTGAATGAATTCCAGTCTTTTACTTCAGAACCACTGTGATAGCTTTATTCATCCACAATGATAATAATATCACAGCAGCAAAGTAGCTTACTTACATCAGGGGCATGGCCCTGATACAGAAGTAATCTTTTAATGTCTTGTATTTATTTTTACGAAAATTTTAAGAAAACTAATAGTTTTAAATATTTTAAGTAAGTTGAGGCCAGGCGCAGTGACTCACACCT
>NW_016107374.1:7191672-7209109 GCF_001604975.1 Cebus imitator | reverse complement strand
AAAAAAAAAAAAAAAAAAAAAAAAAAAAAATATATATATATATATATATATATATATATCTCTTAAGTTGAGAGAAAAAGACTGTGATGAGTTATTCATGGTTTTCGTTTGTACCTTCAATAAACTGTCATATTTGGAGTATGGAGAAGACAAGTAGACATAATTATGATACAAGGCAACCTCTATAGATAAAAAATACACATATATACATACATAAATGTAGGTATGTATATATTAATACAGTCTTATAAGTAACCCTGAAAATGAAAGTCCCTCTTAGGATTAATCTTACTTTCTGCTGTACTGTTCAATACAATAGCAAGTAGGCACATGTAACTATTCAAATTTAAGTTAATTAAAATTAAACAAAATTTAAAATTTATTTTCTCAGTCACACTAGCCACATTTCACATATTACTCTTTTGGACAATGTAGAAATAGAACTGTTTCATTATCATAGAAAATTCTATCAGATAGCCCTGCTCCAGGGATTATCATTGATACATATTCTGGTATAAATTCTTTTATAATTTTTCTACACATATACTCACATTATTACTATTTTGCAGAAATCAAATTCTGCTTTATAGTTTGTTTTTTACAAAAACATTTTAAACATCTTTTCATACTGCATTGCACATAGGTTACCTCATTCCTTAAATGGTTATTTCATTATATGATCATTTTTTTTTTAACTGGTTCTCCATTGATGGACAGTCTACCAAGTGAACCAGTATGGATATTTTGGAAATATGACATTCTTTGTTTGATTTGATATGTTAAACCCTAATCATTTTTTATATTACAATCTTTTATGAATACGGAAAAGAATACAGAGAAACTACACATTAAAATGGGAATGGAAATGTCAATTTAGCCTATCAGAAATTGAAGCATCTTTGAACTGTGATACTGCAGTGGCATCGTGCCAGGCACGATGGCTCATGTCTATAATCCTAGCACTTTGGGAGATTGAGGCGGGTGGGTCACCTGAGGTCAGGAGTTCGAGACCAGCCTTGCCAACATGGTGAAACTTCGTTTCTACAAAAAATACAAAAATTTGCCAGGCATGGTGGTGGATGCCTGTAATCCCAGCTACATGGGAGGCTGAGGCAGGAGAATCACTTGAACCCAGGAGGCAGAGGTTGCAGTGAGTCAAGATCATGCCACTGCACTCTAGCCTGGGTGACAAAGCAAAAATTTCATCTCAAAAAATAAAATTAAATTGAAAAGTCTCTAGCTGCCTGGGCACAGTAGCCCACACCTGTAATTCCAGCACTTTGGGAGGCTGAGGCAGGCAGATCATTTGAAGTCAGGAGTTCAAGACCAGCCTGGCCAACATGGTAAAATCCCATCTCTACTAAAAATACAAAAAAAATTAGCTTGGCATGGTGGCGCATGCCTGTAATTCTAGTCAAGTACTTGAGAGGCTGAAACAGGAGAATCACTTGAACCCAAGAGGTGGAGGTTGCAGTGAGCTGCACTCCAGCCTGGGTGACAGAGTGAGACTCTGTCTTAAAATAAATAAATAGGTCAGGTATTGTGGCTCATGCCTATAATCCCAGCACTTTGGGAGGCTGAGGCAGGCAGATCACCTGAGGTTGGAAGTTCAAGACCAGCCTGACCAACATGGAGAAACCCCATCTCTACTAATAATACAAAAAAATTAGCTGGGCATGGTGGCACATGTCTGTAATCCCAGCTACTTGGGAGGCTGAGGCAGGAGAATGCTTGAAGCCGGGAGGCAGAGGTTGCAGTAATAAAAAATAGTCTCTAGTCAAATATTTACGTTAAATTGGCTGAAACATCATTAATTCCTTTTCTTCTCTTCTCTTAACACAGGCTACAAATGCTCACACCAACGAGGTGGTGGCAATTAAGAAGATGTCCTATAGTGGGAAGCAGACTCATGAGGTAAAATAGAGACAGTTGTGTACCTAAACAGAAATAAACAAGTTAGTGTGAAATTTAAAAATTATTTGAACTTTTTTTGAGCACAATTTTTTTTACCTTCTTGTGGGGCATATAATAAAAGTTCCTGGAGTTTTTTCATAACTCCCATGCAAATGTGTGAACATTCATAATTATTTTTAAGAAGGCCAACATCCTAATCCAGCTCAATCAACTATTTTGCAGTCTGGATGAGGTGGCTCAGGCCTGTAATCCCAGCACTTTCGGAAGCCAAGGCTGGAGGATCGCTTGAGCCCAGGAGCTCAAGACCAGCCTGGGCAACATGGTGAGACCTCACAAAACATCAAAAAAACTAGCTGGGTGTGGTGGCGCGTGCCTGAAGTCCAGCCCGTAGTCCTCCCAGCTGAAGTGGGAGGATTAGTTGAGCCAGAGATGTGGAGGCTGCAGTGAGCCATGACTGCACCACTGCACTGTAGCCTGAGTGCCTGAAAAGAAAAAAACTATTTTGCAGACTAGAACGTGGGTATATGTAATGGCTTTTTTGTATATATTTGGTGATAGATTTGTGTTCACATGTATTCAAACTAAAGAAATAGCATGTTTAGGCTGGGTGTGGTGGCTCACACCTGTGATCCCAGCACTTTGGGAGGCCAAGGTAGTTGGATCACCTGAGGTCAGAAGTTCGAGAGCAGCCTGGCCAACATGAAGAAACCCTGTCTCTACTAAAAATACAAAAAAATTAGCTGGACATGATGATGCACACCTGTAGTCCCAGCTACTTGGGAGGCACAAGAATTGCTTGAATCTGGGCAGCGGAGGTTACGGTGAGCCAAGATTGTGCCACTGCACTCTAGCCTAGGTAACAGATCAAGATTCCATCTCGATTTAAAAAAAAAAAAAGAGAGAAATAGTAAGTTTAAATAGATTCTTCATTTATTAAACATTTACTTCATGTTCATTTACAATAATATAAATACTATTATGTATATATAATTGATAGGAAATACTATTTTCAGTTTGAAAATGAAAATGTTTCCTTTCTGACTTCAATAGAAATGGCAAGATATTCTTAAGGAAGTTAAATTTTTACGACAGTTGAAGCATCCTAATACCATTGAGTACAAAGGCTGTTACTTGAAAGAGCACACTGCTTGGGTAAGTCAAAGGACCTCTATTTCTTTTACTACTGCTTTTTTTTCTTCTTTTTCTATTATCTCTTTGATCTGTAAAATTATTAGTCCCATTTCTGTTCCATTTAACTTTTGTTATCAGTGTTTATTAACATTTGTTAATACCTCAGTGTGTCATATGGCATACATTCCGTAAGATTAAGTGATATTTAGCCTATTGGAAATTCCATTCTATAAGCACTCAAAAAGAGATTGTGAAAAGTTGACATCTTTTTTTTTTTTTTTGAGATGGAGTCTTGCTGTGTCGCCAGACTGAAGTGCAGTGGCACAATCTCAGCTCACTGCCACCTCCGCCTCCCGGGTTCAAGCAATTCCCCTGCCAAAGCCTCCTGAGTAGAGATGGGGTTTCACCATGTTGGCCAGGATGGTCTCGATCTCCTGACCTTGTGATCCTCCCGCCTTGGCCTCCCAAAGTGCTGGGATTACAGGCCTGAGCCACCACACCTGGCTGACATCATTTTATAATTATTTATTTGTAAAAGTAAAAGGCACAGCCTTATATTCTCATCCTAGAATTTTTATCTTTGTCATTTCTTATCCTCCACTCCAGTTCCCCAATATTTGGAATTGTGCTTGATGTTTTCATCGCTGTGTGACTTTTACCAAACAGTGCCTACCATATGATCAAAAAAAAGACTTTTCTTCCACTCTGTCACCTTAGTGTGAGATGTGTGTGTGTGTGTGTGTGTGTGTGTGTGTGTGTGTATTTGAGATAGAATTTTACTCTTGTTGCCCAGTTGGAGTGCAGTGGCGCCATCTCTACTTACGGCAACTTCTGCCTCCCAGATTCAAGTCATTCTTGAACCTCAGCCTCCCGAGTAGCTGGGACTATAGGCACACACCACCACACCCAGCTAATTTTTTGTATTTTTAGTAGAGATGGGGTTGCACCGTGTTGGTCAGGCTGATCGAGAACTCTTGACCTCAAGTGATCCACCCATTTCAGCTTCCCAAAATGCTGGGATTACAGGCATGTGCCATTGTGCTCGGCCCTTAGTATATTTTTATATGGTTGTATTTCTGATTTTATGTTAGCACATTAGGTACATTTAGGGCATGAAAATGTTATCCTTTCTAATTTATCAAATTCCACATTCCTACTTAAACTCCAATTTAACTAGCATTTATTGGTTACCAGGTACCAAGTCCTTTCCTGTATGTGATCTCTAATTAGGGAATGGAATTTTTGTTCCCAAATAGACTATCAAACAGTGTACTAAACATACACATTTCTGTTCAAGAAACTCTTGAGATATGTAGAACTATTGCTTCCATTCCAAAAATAAGAAATTAATCAAATAAGTATCTCATTATCTAGAAATCCGTTCTCTAGCAATCGCAGCTGCCTTGTCAGGAAAGGGATTTCAAACAGGCAGAATAAATGTTACAAAATCCAAGTGCTAAAATCTCATGTGTTTTAAGTCTTCAGAAAATCCTCCATACTCTTACTTGAAGCCCGTTTACTCTTAGGTTATACAGACTGTTAATAAGCTTGGCTACCCGGTTTCTGTCTACAATTGACTTGATAGACCAATTAGAAGGAGCTCTAGGGAACTGAGCTCTTAGAGACATGCATACAAACAGGCATAAGAATAATTTGACCATATGGAAAGTCAGGGAAGCTAGAAAGCAGACCTAATAATTTAAAGGCAGAGCAGCTAGAGCCATTTAGTGTCAGGAGCAAACAACCAGCTCAGGTGCCTTTGTGTTATAGAATAATAGGGGAAAAAATATTTGTGACAAAAATGCTGAGTTTTTAAACATGTAATTTAAAAAATATAATGCAACTATAAACATATTAATTCTATTCAGTTTTAAAGTTCTATATTCATATTTCATATGCTCGGTTTAAGGAAGTTACATATGCATATTCAGTTAGTTTTAAAAATTAGAAAATTATGTGATAAAATTTTGAAATACTTTCATGAAAATTGACTAAAGAAAAAGTAGGCTGGGCACAGTGGCTCATGCCTGTAATCCCAGCACTTTGGGAGGCTGAGGTGGGTGGATCATGAGGTCAGGAGTTTGAGACCAGCCTCCTGACCAACAAGGTGAAACTCCATCTCTAAAAAAAAAAAAAAGAAAGAAAAAGTAGGGGACATAAAGGCTAGTGTTCATTATAACATTTACTTATGTGAAATCTTCCATTTTATAATAAGAAATAAGATTAATGTTTCTGAATCTGTTTTTAATGTCAAGCAGAAAAGTATAATAAGGTGTTTAAATTTTAAACTTCTGAACCTCTCATATTGTTCTAAATTATTCCAGAAATGCAAGGTACATAGTATTTAAATATATAACTATGAAACTATAACATATGACATTATTATATATAATATATAACTCTTATAAGTATGTTATATCTAATGTAATTATATTCTATATTATATAGACATAGTATACTTATATTTACAATATTAATATATTCATGTTATATATCTTGATATTGATATATTAATATTTAAATTATATAACAATAAAAGTATAATAGTTTCTAAATTTTTAACTTCTAGAATTCTTGTATTCTAAATTACCTCAGTAATGCAAGGTACATAATACATACAAATATATTTTCACATTAATTTTTTTAATGAAAGGAACTAATATGTTGATATTGGTTACATCTGGTTGATGATAGGAAATTTGTATTTCATAATGAGCATGTACTACTCTTTTAAATAACAAAATAATAATTTGTAGGAGTGTGGAGGCTTGCATGTGTGTGTGGAGATTCGTTGCTAAGCCCTAAAAAATACTTTTGACTTTGATTATAAATCAATAGTCTTGGACACCTAAAAAATCTAGGATAAGAGTAAAGAAACAGGTTTCTCATTTTTGCTTTTAGAAAGCCTCCCCAGATGGCAAACCCAATAACTATCAATAGCATCCACCTCTTGAGTTCCAGCGATTCTCTGGCCTTAGCTTCCCAAGTAGCTGAGACAACAGATGCAAGCCACCACGCCCAGCTAATTTTTTGTATTTTTAGTAGGGATGGGGTTTCCCATGTTGACTAGGCTGGTCTCAAACTCCTGGCCTCAAGTAATATGCCTGCCTCAGCCTCCTAAAATGTTGGGATTACAGGCGTGAGCTACTACACCCAGCCTATCAATAGTATTATAATACAAAGTATGAAGAAAAGGAATTTACTACTTATTGGCTTATTTTATTTAACTGGTATAACCCCAGTATAGATTTTACTGGCTCATGTATTTGTTTGCCACTTTCTAAGTTACAAATTTATAGTACAACCTAGTCTCCTGAGTCCTTTTTGAAATAAAGTAGTGAAGGAGTTAATAAATAAATTGGCAATCTTGGTTTCACCATGTATAGTAAATATTTCTATATCTAGTCCCCCAATAATCTTTAGGCCAATTCCAAGCAAGAAATAATAAAAACTGAGATGATGAAAATTATAAAAATCAATTAGTGCCAGATGACCAAAATTCACTCCAAGTTCAGGTAAGTAAGAACATTTATTCACCTAGTATTCTTAGTTCCTTGGTTGGTCGATTAGTTGGTTTCAGCAGTTTTTTTAAATTAACTTTCATTATTCTGAATATTATTTTAATCTCTTACAGTTGGTGATGGAATATTGCTTAGGCTCAGCGTCTGATTTATTAGAAGGTAAGAAAGAAGGAATTATACTCTCTGCTTTACTTTGATCAGAATGTTATCTACTGCCATGCTGAAGAGTAGTTTGGGCAGTCTAATTGAATGATGGCTTGGACATGAGGGTTGTGTGGATAAGCTATGCACACTTCATCTCTTCAATGTCAGTGAAAGTGTCTGAGTGATGTTAGCAGTCTTTTTCCTGTTTTAGTTCATCACCCATCCAGGGCAGATACTACCAAAATGTTTGGCTAATGTGATATGGTATGTGTAGCCAAAAACATATTCATGGGTATATGTGAAAGAGAGGTGGATATTCTCATATTACGTTGATAATAAACCCTTTCAGAAATCTTGACTGACCCGGTTCCTCTCTACAGATGCTGCTATAACCAGAGGCTGTGTTAAAAATTTACGTTAATAGGGGAGGGACGGTGGGGGGTGGGGAGCTGGGGGGGGATGGCAGGGGGAGAAATGCCAGATGTAGGTGATGGGGAGGAAGGCAGCAAATCACACTGCCATGTGTGTTCCTATGCAACAATTTTGCATGTTCTTCACATGTACCCCAAAACCTAAAATACAATAAAATAAATAAATGGGAAAAAATAAAAAAATAAAAAAAATAAAAAATAAATAAAAAAAAATTTACGTTAAGGCCGGGCGCGGTGGCTCACGCCTGTAATCCCAGCACTTTGGGAGGCCGAGGTGGGTGGATCATGAGGTCAAGAGATCGAGACCATCCTGGTCAACATGGTGAAACCCTGTCTCTACAAAAAAAAATACAAAAAATCAGCTGGGCATGGTGGTGCGTGCCTGTAATCCCAGCTACTCAGGAGGCTGAGGCAGGAGAATTGCCTGAACCTAGGAGGCGGAGGTTGCGGTGAGCCGAGATCGCGCCATTGCACTCCAGCCTGGGTAACAAGAGCAAAACTCTGTCTCAAAAAAAAAAAAAAAAAAAAAATTTACGTTAAAAAAATATCTTGAGCCAGGCATGGAAGCTCACACCTGTAATATCAGCTACTGTCCGAAAACAGCCTGACCAAGATGGAGAAACCCCATCTCTATGAAAAATACAAAATTTGCCAGGCCTGGTGGCAGATGCCTGTAATCTCAGCTACTCGGGAGGCTGAGGCAGGAGAATCGCCTGAACCCAGGAGGCGGCGGTTGCAGTGAGCCGAGACCATGCCATTGCACTCCAGCCTAGGCAATGAGCGAAACTCCATCTCAAAAATAAAAAATAAAAATACCAGCTACTTAGGAGTCTGAGATAGGAGGATCACTTGAGCCCAGAATTTCAAGGCTGCAGTGAGCTTTGATTGCAACACTGCACTCCAGTCCGGGTAACAGAGTGAGACCCCTGTCTCAAAAAAAAAAAAAAAAAAATTAAATCACTGTTGATTTCTTTTTTTTGTTTGGTTGGTTTTTTTTGTTGTTGTTTAGACACAACTGTTGATTTCTGAATAGAAATTGCTTATTAGCTGCTTTCACAAATAATGAAAATCTGTAGTTTGAAGGAGTAATTAAAGATGGCTTTGTGGCAGGGGAGAATAATGTAACCTAGACCACTCCAGACATTTAAAATGTTGGAAGGGACTGGTTAATTGGAATCAGTGTGACTTGGCTTGCAACTGACAAGTAAATTAACTGCATCGTTTAAGCAATATCAGGCTTTTTTTGTTTTGAAGGCTCATTTCTGTTTATGTGCTTGGGTTTCCTGTTACCTGATCACTTATCTCTTCTATAGAAGATCTGTATCCTATATATTTAGGTGAATGTGTTCCCAAATTGTCATGTAAGAAAGTATGTAACTCAGTCTGGTATAGTTGTATAAAATAATAAAATGAAGAATGAAACTGATCATCTGCTGACTTTTATTTTTTCCTTCCTCAGTTCATAAAAAACCACTACAGGAAGTAGAGATCGCTGCCATTACTCATGGAGCCTTGCATGGACTAGCCTACCTACATTCTCATGCATTGATTCATAGGTAAGATTAGAGACCAGTTACATTTCATTTCAGTTACAGGACTGTCTATTCCAGGAACCTTGAAAATTAGTGCATACTCCAGTTTTTAGGTTGGCTAAACATTCATGGGAAGCAAATAGATTGCTGCTTCTGGATATGAGGAGTAAAGCTGCCAGAATTTAGCTTGTATCTCCTATTCTCTCCTATGTATCCAGAATTATATCATCTTTGTTCAGTACGTAACTATTCTCTAGGCTGAGTGTTACAGGGAAATCTGTAAAAGGGCCCAGCAATCTTTAGATACTATGTCAGGAAGAAAAGAAACTTAACCTTCTTGAATATATTTATCTCTTAGCAGAGTTATTGTCCCTTTCCTATTATAAATAGCAAGCTAGTCTTATATAAATATATGCTATTTTATAACTTTGAAATATTTCGCATTCTTACAGTTCATATGGATACTTAGGAAGATATTATCTTTACTGTATTTTGGCAGGTGAAGAGACTTAACTTGCCGAGGGCTTCACAGAATTTGAGCAATATATTAAGGATTGAAACTCAACTTTCTTGACTTCTGTTCTAGGGCTTTTTTCTACCTTGTATTTTCTCTACCACAACACCACTCTCCTCCCTGCAACCTCCCTCCCTCCGTTAACTTCTAGAGAAAGATGTTACCAATCTTTCCTTTGCTCAATGATGAACTTTTAGTGCAGCTACATTAATGAATGGGGAGAAGAGTAGTGACATTTTAGGTAGGCATAAAGAATCTGAGATGGCTCACAAATGAAAGAAAACAACTGGCATTTACTAGGAAGAAGTGAAACTATTAGGTCATGGTTCCTCTTTTGCTCCTGTTTTAATCACCCCAGGGTACCACAAAAGCAGAACTTCCTCAAGATAGGCAGACCAAAATCCTGCTGGGAATTAAGGACAAAGAGTGAACCTAATCATGTTAATAAATGCTGATTACATAAAATTATCATAATGTCTATGGATCTGACAACTTTTTTTAAATATATGTCTTTGGTACCAAGGTGTTAATACTGCTGCCAACTTGCTTGTGATGGTTTTGCCTGCTCTCATTTAAAGCCACAGTTCAGTTTTTTTGTGCCATTATTACCTTAATCTGCACAGTAACTTAATGTTTTAGTCTGTATTATATACTTTATCTTCTTTAGTATGTGAAATTATTTGTCGAAGAGACAAAAAACTTATAAAGAATGTTTTTTAAATTTAAAACTAAATACCATGTTTCATATTTTTATTGTTTCAATTTAAAAGGTAGTTCAGTCTCCTCACTGAAGATAATATATTTTTCTGTTGTGAAGAAAAGTAAATAATGCACGTTTTTTTAGTTCTGTGTGCCAGTGCCTAATGTCACCATGAGGAAGGAAACTGAATTTTCAAGGGAAGTTTTTATAAAAGTTATTTTGAAGTATTTGAACCTTACCATTTTCAGCTTGACATAAATTTTCCTCGTCTCTGTTTTACCTTTTCACTGACCATCAACTTCCAATTCATGGTTTCTAGTGCTCATTACACTTCATGCCTTTTTTAAAAAGAATAAGGAATACATCCACACCTTCTCATTCTAAGTTACCATACTGAAGAATGAATTTTTAAATTATATTTTTAAAACCTTTTGCTCTATAATTCATCTACTAACTTTAGTAGTAACCACATGCAATTCTTTGTAGTAATACAGTAGAAATGTCATTTCCTAACCCCTAATCTGTGTTTGTTTTGATCTTTCAGGGTCTTCTTTTTACTGTACAGAGTTATTTTTAAAATAACACCTTCTATATAACATGTATGTCAAATGCCTTAGAGTTGCAGTTACAATTAAAGGCAGAGTAAAGGGTCACAGGCAAGAAAGAAAAGGTATGTGTGTAGTTGAAGTTTATTGGTAGGTAGTCAATACAGAATTGTTTAGGCTCCAAAAATGTCACATAATTTGTAAAAGCAGTTACAATTGGCGCCAACTTTCTCAGCACAGGGAAAACTATTGATAACTAGATTTGGCCTTTAAGAATATGCCTTTATAAGGGTAGCAGCTGAATAGGTTTCCTTGTCTGCCATGTCTGCCTTTTGTCTCATTGTATTCCCTCCCTCTGAAGAAAGCTCTACCTTTAAGTAATTACTATGACCTACCTGCAAGTACACCCAGGAATCTGGGCCCCCTTACAACATGCAGTAATTACTGAATCTCCTTCTGGCTATCTGAGCAAGGTGTTTTTTGTTTTTTTTTTAATAAACTTTTTGTCTTATTAATTGCATGCTCTGACCTATTCCATAATCAAAATTGAAAAGTAATTTTCTAACCCTTTTATTTTTTCCTATAGGGATATTAAAGCAGGAAATATTCTTCTAACAGAGCCAGGTCAGGTAAAACTAGCTGATTTTGGGTCTGCCTCAATGGCTTCTCCTGCCAACTCCTTCGTGGGCACACCTTACTGGTATGTAGAATTAGGAAGTATGACATAGTTTTAAAATATGCATACATGAATTCATGGTACTGGTTTGGCTTGGTTTTGTGACAGTGTCTTACCAATGTCCCTCAAAACGAGATTTTATTTGAGAAGGATGGAAAACCCACTGGCATAAAAAGAAACACTCTGGCTTAGTATAAAATTTACAGTGACTTTAAATTGTGCAATTAAGGTTGGTGTCACTGTGTGTAAACTGAGCAGGATTATCAACTCGCTTACAAGCTCAGGTTTTCGATTTCATTTGCAGTTTCTTTTGAACTTTTCTCTCGAGGCAAATCCTCCACGTAAGGACAAGGCAACTCCTTTTGCCTGACTAGCCAACAAGCAGAGATGGTACCTTTCAGTGAAAGAAATCCAAGTTCTTGTCCTTGTTGAGTTCTCTGAAAGGTTACCTAGCTTGTCAGTCTGTCTCAGAGTTTTTCACCCTTTTTTTTTTCCATATTCTTTTCCTTCCTTTCATAGGTATGTTGGAATTTCACTATGCCTTACAAAGTGACTTAGATCTCTGCAAAATTACTTGCCTACTATAAAATATCAGCTAGTCTTTGAAATTTTTTTCTATCACCAAATAACATTTACCAAGCAACTGATTACACATCATAATAGAACACAGTTCTTTTCAAGGCATATTAAATAGATAGGGTCCCTGCCTTCCTAATGAAGCTGCATTATGGACAAACAAGTAAAGTAACATCCATTACCACAACCTGGGTTTTGTTTTTGTTTTTGTTTTTGTTTTGTAAGTTTTAGTATCTTTGGAACAGCTGATTATATCACTTGATATGGTTCCATAAAGTATTTTTCATGTTGTTTAATTATTTTAAACAATGTAGCCAGATGTGGTGGTACATGCCTGTAATCCCAGCTACTTGGGAGGCTGAGGCATGAGAATCACTTGAACCCGAGAGGCAGAGGCTACAGTGAGCCAAGATGGCACCAGTGCACCCCAGCCTGGGCTACAAAATGAGAATCTGTCTCAAAAAAAAAAAAAAAGTATTTCCTGCTTTATTTAATTACTTAAAACAATATGAAAAATACTTTTTGGAACTATGTAAAGCAATATAATCAGCTGTTCCAAAGTAATCATTTATTTAAGTATTTTATGTATATTAATTCTTTACAAATTTCTGTAAAGTTGCTATGAGAAGTCTCTCCATTTTACAGGTGAAGAAACTGATGTACAGATAGGTTAAGAAACTTACCTAAGATCAAACTGACAGTAAGGAGTGGAGCCAGTCTTTATTGAAAATAATGTGTTGTGTCATGTAAATCACCAAGTATATTATATTTTGAAGTGTTTTTCAAAATTATTTGTGTAAGGAAATAATACCTATATCAGATAAAATTTCAGAATACCCTTAAGAAGAGCTATTTCATTCAATTACTTTACTGGAGAAATTTTGTTTTTAATCTACAACTTGAATTTTGTACCTTATGTTTGGTAGGATGGCTCCAGAGGTGATCTTAGCTATGGATGAAGGACAATATGATGGAAAAGTTGATATTTGGTCACTTGGCATCACTTGTATTGAGTTGGGTGAGTAAAGAGTTGTTTTCACTGTATTTTTTAAAATTGTATTTTGCGGATGAATTTTCATTGTATTTTTAAGAATCACTTATGATTAGGAGTTATTCATCTGGCTATTTACTGAGTTACTGGTATATGTGTGGTAGGCAATGTGAGTTTATTATATATTTTTTTATGCTCTTTCATAATATAGAAGATTGCTTTCTCTCTGCTACATTTTCACGTTATTAATTTTTTTTTTTTTTTTTTGAGGCAGAGTCTTGCTCTGTCAAGCTGGTGCGCAGTGGTGTGATCTCAGCTCATTGCAACCTCCGCCTCCCAGGTTCAAGCAATTTTCCTGCTTTAGCATCCTGAGTACCTGGGATTACAGGCACCTGCCACCATGCCTGGCTAATTTTTGTATTTTTTTTTTAGTAGAGATGGAGTTTTTCTGTGTTGGCCAGGCTGGTCTCAAATTCCTGACCTCAAGAGATCTGCCTGCCTTGACCTCCCAAAGCTCTGGAATTACAGGTGTGAGACACCATGCACAGCCTCATGCTATTAATTTAATTAAAGGAGCTGAAGCAGATATGGCAGTTAACAAATAGAATACAAAATAGTACATAGTAATATATGAAAAATATCCATTCTCCATTCTATGAATGATAATATATGTCCTACCTTTATGGGAGTTTCCATTACCTTAATTTATACTACAACTTGTATTAGGGAAACCTGAAAAAGTAATAGAAAGTTTATCAGGGATCTGACTCTAAAACTATATTTGACCCATGTAGAGCACAACTGTGAAGAAAACTTTGTGTTAGAGGATACCTCAGCCCTGAAGTTATTCCCCAGATATTGTTGCAGTTATCTAAAATTATCTAAAGTGCCATAGAATCTCTCCTTTGGTTGTATATTTTGAATTTTAATATATCTTAAATTTAACCTCTATCCAGTGGTATACTGGTAAAGTTAACAAATGAATCTCCTATGGAGAGGGGAAAGGCCTTGATTTGTAGCCTTGCCAATTTCCATGGTGTAAATACTCCTGCTATAGCCAGTGCTCTTCACTCAATGTGAAACTGGGGAAAGAGGCACACAATGGTCTTTCCAAAGCCAGTATGAGCTAGCTACAGCATAATACTGCCTTTATCTAGATATTTTCATTAATTTTAAATTAAAAATGTTAAACTTTTAAAAAATCAGTTTTTAAAAAAGTCATAGGACCAAAATTAGCTAAAACAACTTTGAAGAAATAGAATTTGGACAGAAGAATCACTACCGCAAATCTATACCATGATCATTAAATCCATACAGTATTGGTGCAGGGAAAGACTAGTATCTAAGAGAACAGACTAGGAAACTGTATTATGAGTCAGATTTTAGTAAAAGACAGAGAAGCCATTACAGATCATGGGGAAAGAATGGCTCATTTGATAAATAATACTGAGAAATTAATTAATTATATGATAAAATTAAAACTGGATTCCTAGCTATATCATACACAAAAATAAATTTCAGATTGGTTAAATGTCCAAAAGTAAAAATCAAAACTTTAAAACATTTAGGGGAAGCCCCAATGCCTCAGTTTCCTCATCTGTAAAATAGAAATAATGATAGTACCCACTTTGTGGGGTTGTTATGAAGATTAATTAATTAATATCTATAATTATTATAATATTAATATAAATTAATATCTATAATATTAATATAAATTAATTAATTAATATCTATAATGTGCTTAGAACATGGCCTGGCATATAATAAGCACTATGTGCCAGGCACAGTGGCTCACACCTGTAATCCCAGCACTTTGGGAGGCTGAGGCAGGCAGAGCACCTGAGGTCAGGAGTTCAAGACCAGCCTGACCAAAATAGAATAACCTCATCTCTACTAAAAATAAAAAAATTAGCCGGGCATGGTGGCGCATGCCTGTAAACCCAGCTACTCGGGAGGTTGAGGCAGGAGAATTGTTTGAACCTGCGAGACAGAGGTTGTGGTGAGCCGAGATCATTCCACTGCACTCCAACCTGGGCAACAAGAGCAAAACTCCGCCTCAAAAAAAAAAAAAAAGCCCAAACAACCAGTAGAAATATGGGTAAGGGCTATGATTAAGTGAAGCTGAGATAGGAGAATCACCTGAACCCAGAAGTCAAGACTGCAGTGAGCCATGATCACTCCACTACACTCCAGCCTGGGTGATGGGTGTAAGACCCTGTCTCAAATAAAAATAAAAAGAATATCATTAAGCAATTCATTGAAGAGGAAACCTAAATGGACAACAAACATCCAAAGACACTCAGCCTTGTTAGTAATCAGAAAAATGCAATTTGAAAAAAATTTGGCATTTATGAGATTGGCAAGGGTGTCAAGTCTGCGAATAATGAATTTGGAGAAGCTGCTAAGGAAACAAGAATTCCGTATGCGTACACACTGGAAAATGTGTACAAGGGTGCAATTGCTTTCTAGTAGCCAGAAAAGGTAGAAATAACCTAAATTTTTATCCAAAAAAAATGTATAAATAAATTATGGAATACTATATAACAGTTAAGAATCAACTGGATCTACATGTATCGTCATGGATAAATCTCAAAATCATAATGTTGAATATTTAATGAACAAATAAAATTACAAAAGCACAGGTACAGTATGATGCCAGTTATGAAAATTTTATAAGTTCTTTTATATATTATTAAAACTATATACTGGCCAGGCGCAGTGGCTCACACCTATAATCCCAGCACTTTGGGAGGCCAAGGCAGGTGGATCACCTGAGGTCAAGCGTTTGAGATCAGCCTGACCAACATGGCAAAACCCCGTCTCTACTAAAAACACAAAAATTAGCCAGACGTGGTGGTGCATGCCTGTAATCCCAGCTACTTGGGAGGCTGAGACAGGAGAATTGCTTGAACCCAGAAGGCAGAGGTTGCAGTGAGCCAAGATCGTACCATTGCACTCCAGCCTGGGCAACAAGAGTGAAACTCCATCTCAAAAAAAAAAAAAAAGGTACATCTTTACTAATAAAACATAAGAACACAGTTGTAAAGATATAATTCTAGAACAGTAAACTTTCTGGAGAAAGGAAGGCAAATAGAGCTTTATCTACTTTCTTTTTCTGTTTTTTTTTGAGACAGAGTCTCGCGCTGTCACCCAGGCTATAGTTTAGTGGCGCGCCCTTGGCTCACTGCAATCTACACCTCCTGGTTTCAAGCAGTTCTCCTGCCCCAGCCTCCCAAGTAGCTGGAACTACAGGTGTGCGCCATCACTGCCCAGCTTATTTTTTTGTATTTTTTAAATTAGAGACAGGGTTTCACCACGTTGGCCAGGATGAACTCGATCTCCTGACCTCATGATCTGCCCGCCTTGGCCTCCCAAAGTGCTGGGATTGCAGGTGTGAGTCACCGTGTCAGGCCTCTTTTTTTTTTTTTTTTTGGAAGAAAAAGAATGAAATAAATATGACAAAATTATAATAAATCTAAGTGATAGATGTTTGTTATAATATTCTGCAAAATTTTACATATTTTAAATATTGAATAATTCAACTTTTCAAAAATTAGAAATAAATATACAATCTTTTGGGGGGGAAACTACTCTGTGCATAGCATAGAGTTAGCAATATGGAGTAAGTTTTAGAATTAAACACCCTGGATATGAATCTTGGCTTTACCAGCACTTAGCTGGCAGGACAACTGTGTATGGCTGCAACCTAATTCCATCAGGCATTCACATAGTCTAGGATGCAAATGATACCTCCCTGAGCTGTGTAACATGTTGATTCTGGCTGTGTGAAATCGGATGATTTTGTTAACTTCCCTAATCCTCAGTTTCTCATCTAAGTAAAAATAGCAATGCATATATCATAGATTTCTACAGGCTTCAATAAGATAACTTAGGTAAAGTATTTAACTAACATAATGCCTGGTATATAGCAAGTGCTCAGTAAGAGCTAATTGTATTCATATATAGGATTATTTTTTGGTTTTTGTAACTTATATTTTAGGCCATGTAAAATTATGCTTCTTTTAGAGGTCATAGTACCTCTAAAGGGTCATAACTGAGGAGTTGCTACTATTATATTTTATAAGTAAAATATAAAATAAGTGATATTTTATTAAAATAAACCAAATTTTATTTATAACACTGAGACCGTAGTAGCAACTCTTCAGTTACGACCCTTTAAGAGAATATGCCACCTGCGTTGAACTTTACAGTTAGTGCTTGCTCATGGTTTTAACAAGATTTTTTCTTACCAAAATCTTTCTGAAATGTGACATGGATTCTGCCCTTTCCAATCTTCTTTAATGAAACAAACTACGTATACCCTTTTATGATGATTCAAGATCATCAGCACATCACATTTTGTACCGTCTAGATGTAAATGACTCAAATGTCAACAGTAATTTGACATTGGACACAGGTACAGATCCCAGGAGATACCTTAGTACTTCCTCTCTTAGGACAGCCCCTTATATGTGCTTTCTGATTTTACATTCTTATAAAAATGAATTGAAATATGTATAACTACATGCTCTCTATATCAGCCTAACTTTGCATTTTATAAAGACATGATTTACTGAATTAAAGGACAAAGTAGCCTTCTCCCAAATTGTCTGATTCTCTAAAACAGCTATTTCTGCAAATTGATAGGTGATAGTATCAAATTGTGCTAAAGAGCATAGACTTTGCAGTCAGATAAACTTCAGTTCTTATTCTGCTTGCACCATTTTGTAGTTGTCTGACTTTGGTCAAATTATCTCCAAGT
>NW_016107374.1:7189407-7190792 GCF_001604975.1 Cebus imitator | reverse complement strand
TGAGAATGGAGACTTGCTCTGTTGCCCAGGCTGGAATGCAGTGGTACAATCTCGGCCCACTGCAACCTCTGCCTCCTGGGTTCAAGCGATTCTCCTGCCTCAGCCTCTCAAATAGTTGGGACCACAGGCACCTGCCACCATGCCTGGTTAATTTTTGTATTTTCAGTAGAGTTAGAGTTTCACCATGTTGATCAGGCTCATCTCAAACTCCTGACCTCAAATGATCCACCCACCTCGGCCTCCCAAAGTGCTGGTATTACAAGCTCGAGCCACTGTGCCCAGCCCATTTTAACATCTTTTTAACACTAGGAGGCAACATGGTAAAATGCACTGAAACTTGGAATTGCTAAGAGTAAATGATGTTAAATGTTCTCACAACAACAAAAAATAGTAACTATATGAAGCGATGGACAGGTTAATTGTAATTATCACTTCACAATGTATGTGAACATCAAAACATCACAGTGTATACCTTAAATACATACAATTTTGTCAAAAACAAGGAAATAAATTTTTGGGGGGTGGAGTTTCACTCTTGTTGCCCAGGCTGTAGTGCAATGGTGCAATCCTGGCTCTCCGCAACCTCCACTTCCCGGGTTCAAGCGATTCTCCTGCCTCAGCCTCCCAAGTAGCTGGAATTACAGGCATGTGCCACCACACCCGGCTAATTTTGTATTTTTTTTAGTAGAGACAGGGTTTCCCCATGTTGGTCAGGCTGGTCTTGAACTCCTGACCTCAGGTGATCCGCCCACCTCAGCCTCCCACAGTGCTGGGATTACAGATGTGAGCCACTGTGCCTGTCCGGAAATAAATTTTTTAAAGTAGTAAGTATTTTATAGGTAACGGCCTCTTATAATTGACAGCATTTTTTCTGTTATACATATTATAAAATAGGGGTGAATATTAAATACACCTTACTGTCAATGACATCTCAGATTCAGAGAAATGTGATAGTAGATGCTCAGTAAATGTTCACAAAATAAAATTATTACCAAGGACATTTAACTTCTCAGCATCAACAGTTACTTAAAAATTGTTATATCCATAATGTAATAAATCATACAGGTACCTCTTTGACAGCCTTACTATACATTTTCATCTCCCTAGCATTAATATTGTTAATGAACAAGTAATAGAAGGATTTTTTTTTTACATGCAAGACAAAGGTTAAACTGTTTTAGATATACCCTAAGGAATGATTTTTATATTTTTTTGTATGTTTGGGGTATAATGAAATTGTAACCATTAATACAAGTAGTATACTTTTAAGTTGTACTTTTTTTCTTTTCCTTTTTTTTTTTTTTTTTGAGACGGAGTTTCACTCTTGTTACCCAGGCTGGAGTGCAATGGCGCGATCTCGGCTCACCGCAACCTCCGCCTCCTGG
>NW_016107374.1:7187379-7188882 GCF_001604975.1 Cebus imitator | reverse complement strand
TTTTTAGTAGAGACGGGATTTCACCATGTTGACCAGGATGGTCTCAATCTCTTGACCTCATGATCCACCCGCCTCAGCCTCCCAAAGTGCTGGGATTACAGGTGTGAGCCACCGCGCCCGGCTGTACTTTTTTTCTTTTCTCTTTTTTTTGAGATGGGAGACTCTTGTCGCCCAGGCTGGAGTGTTGTGGTGCAATCTCGACTCACTGCAACCCCCACCTCCTGGACTGAAGCGATTCTCCTGCCTCAGCCTCCCAAGTAGCTGAGATTACAGGCGCCCACCACCACACCCAGCTAATTTTTGTATTTTTAGTAGAGATGGAGTTCCACCATGTTAGCCAGGCTGGTCTCCACCTTCTGACCTCTGGTGATCCACCTGCCTTGGCCTCCAAAACTGCTGGGATTACAGGCGTGAGCCACCGCACCTGGCCTAAGTTGTACTTTTAATATCGAAATTACATGGAAAGTTGTGGATAGTCCTGCCTTTTGTTAAGATATCTATCTCTTACATAATAGCTTATTATCCCTTTTTTTATGGTATCTATCTCTTCTATAAGCGTATTTTTTTTGAAACAC
The DNA here is from genome assembly GCF_001604975.1 of Cebus imitator. Classification (NCBI taxonomy): domain Eukaryota; kingdom Metazoa; phylum Chordata; class Mammalia; order Primates; family Cebidae; genus Cebus; species Cebus imitator. The sequence goes on along the minus strand of NW_016107374.1, from coordinate 7,188,307 downwards.
CCTAATCTAGAAGTTGAATTGCTGAGATGGCATCAGAAAGCAGGATGATGACAATGTTACTGGCACTGTCTCTCTTTCCTAAAGATCAAACGCTACCACTCCTAAGTGGTTAAGTCTGTTTTTTAGAAACTTTTACTAAATTGATCTCCTGTTGAAAGAACTAGTTAAAACTCTTGAAGGTTGAAATCATAGAGTCACCAAATACTTTAATTTTCAGGATTATATTTAAGAAAAGTTAATCTTGGTTCTCTTCTGTTTAAACTACAGGCATTTAGTTCACCAGCAAAAGTTATGGTAGAAACTGGCAAACAGTCCATCGACATTTTTCAGGGAATGGATTGTGTCCAGAAATAAGTTCTCTAGGAAAAAACAAAACACAAACATAAATGTTATAGTTTCTCTGCCTGGAATTTTCTTCTTCTACATTAGCCCCTTATAGTTTATCTGTTAATAAATGAATACCGTGATCATTTTTGGGAACAAGGGGTTATAGTTAGTCTTCTAAAGCTTTTTCTTTTCGTTTTGAAATACTAGTACTATTTATCTTAACATGTACAGAGTTATTGAAGAGGTGCCATGGCCTAGTAGAAAGAACACAGGCCTTGAGTCTCACAGGATTGGGTTGAAATTTCAGTGTAAACACTGTGACTTGATTTCATTATTTAGCCCAGCTCAATCTCAGTTTCTTCAGTTGGGAAATTAGAAAAATAATACCTATCTTGCCAAGCTATTGTGAGAATTATGAATCTCATATATAACATGCCTAAGGCAGTGAGTGCCTAACATATAGTAGGAATTCAATAAATGGTACCAATTATTTTGTTATCGTTAGTTATTATGGTTGTCAACCATATTTGTTCATAAGAAACCTTATGGGCTGGGCACGGTGGCTCATGCCTGTTATTCCAGCACTATAGGAGATCAAAGT
>NW_016107374.1:7184797-7185924 GCF_001604975.1 Cebus imitator | reverse complement strand
GTAGAGACGGGGTTTCACCATGTTGACCAGGATGGTCTCGATCTCTTGACCTCGTGATCCACCCGCCTCGGCCTCCCAAAGTGCTGGGATTACAGGCTTGAGCCACCGCGCCCGGCAGAATATATGTATTTCATATCACAAGGTGACTTCAAAAGCACTCCTAATTGCTGTTCTGCTGCATATGTAGAAGAAGCTCTATTCAAACTACTATATTTGGCTGGGCGCGATGGCTCACACCTGTAATCCCAGCACTTTGGGAGGCCGAGGTGGGTGGATCACCTAAGGTCAGGAGTTTGAGATCAGCCTTGCCAACATGAAGAAACTCCATCTCCACTAAAAATACAAAAATTAGCTGGGCATGGTGGCAAGCACCTGAAATCCCAGCTACTTGGGAGGCTGAGGCAAGAGAATCTCTTGGACCTGGGAGGCAGATGTTGCAGTGAGCCCAGATCATGCCACTGCACTCTAGCCTGGGCGACAGAGGAAACTCTTGTCTCAAAAAAAAAAAAGATAAGATAAAAGAAAAAACAAACTACTATATTCTACAATAAGTACTGACAAACTTTCTGTGAAGGAACAGATAATAAGCACTTTAGGCTTCAGAGGCCATTCAGTGTCTGTCATAACTAAACTTTGCCATTGGAGCATGAAAGCAGTCATAGACAATACATTAATGAACAGGCATGGCTGTGTTCCAGTAAACTTACAAAAGCAGGCTGAGAGCTGAATTTGGACCATGGGCAATGGTTTGCCAGCCCTTGCTCTGTAGTATTCTGGCTCAGCGGTGAGCCTTGTCACCATTGCTCAGAAGATTTATGTATTACATCTAGCAAAGACTCGAACATAGATGAGATCACTTGAAGCTAATACTCAGAGAATGTTTCCCAGACCATAGAGCTGTCCTATGAGTAGAGTACCTTTAGCCATGTGTTTCTCTATTAGAGTTATTTCTTCTACCATCACATGGTCAGCCATTTTTCCTGCTTGTTCATGGGCAGAATGCGTGCTACTTACAGGCCTTCTCATTCCTGCTTCAAATCCAATCTCTGCCTTTTATTGCATTGAGTTTTATTTTTGTCTTTATTCTTTCATCCTTTTCTTCTTAAATTTGTTTTTGTTTTTTTTTT
>NW_016107374.1:7177701-7184213 GCF_001604975.1 Cebus imitator | reverse complement strand
AGTCATCATGGATGGCACAGACACAGAGAGAAAGGAAGGAAGGAAGGAAGGGAGGGAGGGAGGGAGGGAGGGAGGGAGGGAGGGAGGGAAGAAGGGAGGGAGGGAAAGGAAAAGGAAGGGACAAGAAAGGAAAGGAGGAAGGAAGGAGGGAAGGAGGGAGGGAGGAAGGGAGAAAGGGAGGGGTGGAGGGAGAAAAAAGGAAAGAAGGAAGAAAATAAAGAATTTTGCAAATAGGCTGTGCACAGTGGCTTATGCCTATAATCCCAGCACTTTGGGAGGTTGGGGTGGGCAGATCACTTGAGCCCAAGAGTTTGAAACCAGCCTAAGCAACATGGCAAAACCCTATCTCTACCAAAAAAAAAAAAATTAGTTGGACTTGATGACACATGCCTATAATTCCAGCTACTCAGGAGGCAGAAGTGGGAACATCACCTGAGCCCAGGAGATAGAGGCTGCAGTGAGCTGAGATGTACTCCAGCCTGGGTAACAGAATGACAACCTGTCTCAAAAAAAAAAAAATTATACAAATAATTGGGGTTTTGATATGTGGAAGAAAGGAGAAAATATAATTTGCAGTGACAAAATCTAATAGGAGACCTAGTCTGAGTGGTCAGGGAAGGTTTCCCTGAGGAAGTGATTATAAGCATATAATAAACCCTGAATAAATACTTAAGTTAATGTAAAAATGAAATTATATTTGAGATAAGACCTGAAATATTGTCAAGAATTAGCCTGTAATATCAGCACTTTGGGAGGCTAAGGGAGGAGGATCATTTGAGCCCAGGAGTTTGAGGTTACAGTGAGCTGATCATGCCACTGCACTCCAGCCTGGACAACAGAGCCAGACCCTGATACACACACACACACACACACACACAGAGAGAGAGAGAGAGAGAGAGAGAGAGACACACACAAACAAAACAAAACAAAACAAAACAAAACAAAAACAGATAAAGTTTAGTGAGCAAAAGGGAGAGGGGTGTCTAGACCAAGAAAGCAGCATTTGTGAAGAATACTGAGCTTGGTTCTTTGAGTGAAGCACACTCAAATTGGCTTTGGATTTTTTTCTTTTTTCTTTTTTTTTGAGATGAAGTCTTGCTCTGTCACCCAGGCTGGAGTATAGTTGCATGATCTCAGCTCACTGCAACCTCTGCCTCCCGGGACCAAGTGATTCTCCTGCCTCAGCCTCCCGAGTAGCTGGGATTACAGGTGCATGCCACCATGCCTGGCTAACTTTTGCATTTTTATTCAAGACGGGGTTTCACCATGTTGGCCAGGCTGGTCTTGAACTCCTGACTTCAGGTGATCCACCAGCCTCAGTCTCCCAAAGTGCTAAGATTATAGGCATGAGCCATGATGCCTGGCCTAGAATACTATGTTTCAGAGGTACAGAAATCGCTTAGTCAAGACTGTAAGATGCCCCTCCAAAATACAACAAATGAATAGGTAGAGTTGTCGTCTGCTTACGTGCTACAAATGACTTAAAGTTTACTACTTTTTCAATCTTGTTCATTCTGGTTTTTTTTTGTTTTGTTTTTTAACTACTCTGGCTGTGCACAAATTCTTCCTTCTATGAGTGAAAATGTTTTTTCCATAACTTCACTTCTTAGCCTTGTTCTCCATCTTAGAACTGAGTAGAATAAGCCCAATTTGTCATTTTAGAAGTGGTTAATAGAAAAGCCTTTACTTAAAAACTAAGGTGCTCTAATAAAACTGGAGATCAGATTATGAATTAGAAAGTGGTACTATTTAAAAAATCCATTACGGTAAGCACAGTAGAAAGAGATAGGGATTTATCTTCTATGCCATAACAACTAATAAATAGCATAAAATTAACTGTTCTCAGAACTAGAGCCTGTTTCTTTCCTTTGATCCACAAATGGGGCCCGTAATATGTGAATGGCATTTTATTACAAATTCTGGGGGAATAAGTAAAAGAAAAAGAATATTTGAGTTGTAAGATCTTGCTCTCTTAGAGCATATGATTTCTTTTGAGAGAAAAGATTTGTATGATTATGTAGATATAACAGGTGAGCACATGCCAAATGACCGGTATGCCAATAAAGAGATCATGGTGGGCTGGGAAGGAGTATATCCTCTACTAAGAAAAACCTGGCCACATACAGTGCCTCATGCCTATAATCCGAGCACTTTGGGAGGCTGAGGCAGGAGGATAGCTTGAGCCCAGGAGTTCAAGACCAGCCTGGTTCAAGATGGGGTCTCACTCTGTCACCCAGGCTAGAGTGCAGGGGTGCCATCTCAGCCCACTGCAACCTCCACCTCCTGGCCTCAACTTCCCAAGTAGCTGGCACTACAGGCTTGCACCAACATGCCTGGCTAATGTTGTATTTTTATTAGAGACAAGTTTCACCATGTTGACCAGGCTGGTCTTGAACTCCTGACCTCATGTGATCCACCCACCTTGGCCTCCCAAAATGTTGGGATTACAAGAGTGAGCCACTGTGCCCAGCCTCTGCACAAAAACAGTTGTTTAAACTAGCCCAGCATGGTGGCGCACACCTATAGTCTCAGCTACTCAAGAGACTGAGGATCTCATGAGCCTAGAAGGTCAAGGCTATTGTGAGCCATGATTGTACCACTATGCTCCAGTCTGGGCAACAGAGCAAGTCCCCATCTCCAAAAATAAATAATTAAAAATATATGCCTTACTCACTGAGTTTCTCTTTAGAATGGGATAGACCAGACTTTCTTTATAATTTATACTCCTCTTCCTCCCTTCCATTCCTCTTTCTGCCATCACCCCTGGCAATTATTTAGCCTGAATGAGCCATCAAACAGTATTTACTGAATAGAATTGGCTTGTCTCCCATACTCTGTTAATGATGTTTAAGATGTTGCATTTTATAGTAATCTTTTTTTCTTATTCTCCTTTGCTTTCAGAATTTTTTAAGTGAATATGAATTTTTTTCTTTTTCTTTTTCACCAAATACTCAGACTTCAAGAAGAGAATATATATTTTTAAGCTAAAACGCACATGCAAAAATCTTCACACCTATTGTGGGAAAATATGTGAAAGCCACTTTTTTTAAAGATATGTGAAAAAATATTTCTATTCACTCTTTTGAAATGGGTTCTGTTAGTATCTTTGCCAAAGTACATTTAATGTCCAGCAGCTTCTTCTGAATGGCTATCTTGAGCCAACCTTAGAGATTAAAATAAGTGGATTATGTGGCATGATGACAGTAATTAGCTATTGATTTAGCAGCAAAGCTCTGCTTATAGTTTCTTATTTTTGTCTGCCTGATTTCCTTCAAGAACTGCTTTATCGTGTTTCTTTCCTCTTCCAGCGGAACGGAAGCCCCCCCTTTTCAATATGAATGCAATGAGTGCCTTATATCACATTGCCCAGAATGACTCCCCAACGTTACAGTCTAATGAATGGTAAGACTCTGCTATCATTTTAAATCTCTAGGAAAATCACCATATGTATTTGGCATTTTTATTAAATTACATTTTAAATATCTGACCTAGAAAGCATTTCATTCCTTCACTGTATGTTGTTGTAAGTGACACTGATGCCTCACAAGCATCCGATGTCTGTACATGCCCACACATATAGATTTACTTATTTCTGCCTTCACCATGGCTTCCACTGTGTTCTAAATGTGTCTAGTAACTGAAATCCTGCAGGGAACATGCCCTGCTACCCTCCTAACAAGTCTACTGTCCCAAGTCCTAATGGTCTTGCATTGATCATCTCAGCTGATACCACTTTTCTGCAGAGATAAGGGGCCCTCTATGACATCATTATTTTTCCAGTTGTCTTTTTTTTTTAAAACTATATGTGTACTTAAATGTGTTGAGATAGAACGTATACTATCTATTCAGAAGCATTGTTTCTTGCTGAAAATTATGATACTTTTATAACTATTTGGGCTGCAAGAGTTATCTTAAAAGGGGTAATATTAAAGAAGAGTAGGTTAAACAGAACTTTTAAGATAGGAAGTATTTTTATTCAGGAAGCTTATTCTTAGGTTATCCATCCCTCGTGCTTCAAATTTAACTACTTCGTTTTGGATTGTGTGTAGTAGAGGAGTTAACAATTGGTAATTAAGAATATAGAGTTGAGACTCTGTGAATTGTTGTCTTTGGAGAGAAAAATGTATATAAACCTTTTTTTCAGATGGAGTTTTGCTCTTGTTGCCCAGTCTGGAGTGCAATGGTGCAATCTTGGCTCACCACAACCTCCGCCTCCTGGGTTCAAGCGTTTCTCCTGCCCCAGCCTCCTGAGTAGCTGGAATTACAGGCATACCACCACGCCCAGCTAATTTTGTATTTTTAGTAGAGACGGGGTTTCCGCATGTTGGTCAGGCTGGTCTCAAACTCCCGACCTCAGGTGATCCGCCTGCCTCGGCCTCCCAGAGTGCTGGGATTACAGATGTGAGCCCCCTGCACCCAGCCATATAAAACTATTTTATATAAACATAGTATTTTTGTTTTGATATATATTATGATTTGACCTTACTTACGTATTAAGATGTGTTTATATGTTGATTAATTTGAAACTGTGTCCTCACTCATCCAAAAGAATTAATTTTAGATATCAAAACTTGAAAATGGTCCAGTTCTCCTGATATTCCAAAGCGTTTTATTTTTTAAAATCTCCTAGAATGCAAAATTTTCCCTTTAATGAAAATTGTTTTAAGTAATCAGTGTGCTCTACAGACCCTGAGTTTATTTTCTTTTGTGTATTTGCATACACAGGACAGACTCCTTTAGGAGATTTGTTGATTACTGCTTGCAGAAAATACCTCAGGAAAGGCCAACATCAGCAGAACTATTAAGGGTAATTTTTCAAATTTATATTTGAGGAGGGGGATTTAAAGTCATGTTATAGTGGAATATAATAAATCATTCCTGTGGCAGCTCATCATGACAAAGTAGTTTAGAACGTGCTGCCTTGTCATTTATCCAGAGATAAGTAGCTAGGCATAGAAATAGCAAGATTATTGCAATGTATGTGCTATGCATTCCCTGTGGATAGTTTTGGCCCTATCTTTTCCATTTTTCCCCTCCCTCCCTGTTCCTTTTTTGCCTTATGACAAATATTTCTCCTCCTTACTCAAGTCATCATTGTGATGTTCCTGGGCCTAACATCTGCATAAACATTAATCCAGTGGTCTCAGGACAGAGCTGGCTGGTGGTTCAAACATCAGCTCTGGGATTTTCAGTTAGGTTGTTGCCAAATCCTCGGGCAGTGAAGGTATATGATAACTATACAGAATAGACATTTACATAGTATTATGACATGTTAGTGATAAGAGTATCATGTTAACCACATTTGATTTAACTATCACATTTCTGAGCATCTCTTTTCATGTAATATTTTACTGTAGACTTTATACACAGGCAGTGTGTTGCATCGATATCAGTGTAGTATGTACGTAGAAATCTTTTACAGGAGAAGTGTTTTCTTATTTGGCACACAATGGTCCAGATTTCTTTAATCCTTTTTTGCATGTATGTTTTTCAACCCTTTTTGTTTCTTCCTTCTCTAGAATGGCTGGCTTTTGTTGTGGAGCAGTTTTGTTTGCTTGTTTTGTTTTTTTTTTCTTTTCCTTTTAAACTTGTAGCAGTACTTAGTGTCCAGCAGAAAACACTCCATCAGCTAAACAATATCTTGACTGCAAAGCTTCTCTTATTGTTGGTGGATAGATAATGACATAGCCCTGTCATTACCACTGTGACAACAGTGACTTGTTTGCTTGTTTTTAAGAAGAACTCAGAAGAGTTGTATTGTCTCAATTTGTAAAGCTTAAAAATGTCTGCCTTTATAATTGAAGAACACCTTGACTAGGTGACAAGTAAGTTTTTTCTTTCCTGTGAACAGTAGGCCACAGGAGGATGGTAAGAAGAGAAGCAACAGGACAAAGGGCTTGATCTTGTTCTCCTTTGTTGTGGAGCCCTTACATGTTTTAAACATGAACTACTTTGTATACCTTAGCAACAATTTCATGTTTCTTAGGGGAAAATGGCAATCAGAACAAAACACTAGAAACACAGAATAATATCTTTATTACTTTGAAGTAGACCAAGATCTTAAAAACAAACAAAAAACAAGGACATAAAAATTACTACCATAAAAGGGGAAAAAATGTGGAGCTGGGTATGGTGGCTCATGCCTAAAATCTCAGGATTTCAGGAGGCTGAGGCAAGAGGATCACATGTGCCCAGGATTTTGAGGTTATAATGAGGTATGACTGTGCCACTGCACTCCAGCCTGAGCAACAGAGTGAAAACGCCATCCGTTTAAACAAAAAATGGAAATAAGTGAATAAATTTGGGCTTTGTTAAAGTTAAGAGTTGCAAACAACAAAAAAATATAAAAAGCAAATGGGTAAAGGTAAAGAAGGAAATGGAAGAGAAAAAACATAACAGTTCAAAAAATCATAAGCAATCAACATATAGTAAACCAACCCATTTAGGATGTTTCCAGTGGTGAATAAGCTTAAGTAAATAAAGTAGAGTTAAGTGCAAAAAATAAAAGTTCT
>NW_016107374.1:7160485-7177015 GCF_001604975.1 Cebus imitator | reverse complement strand
AACAAGAGCGAAACTCCGTCCCAAAAAAAAAAAAAAAGAATACAGTAGCGCACAGTAAAAAACATAGTCCCTGCCTTTGTGAAACTTAGAAGAAGTAGTAAGAAAATAAATAAATAGGCTGGGTGCAGTGGCTCATGCCTATAATCCCAGCACTTTGGGAGGCTGAGGCAAGTGGATCACGAGGTCAGGAGTTCGAGACCATCCTGGCCAACATGGTGAAACCCCGTCTCTACTAAAAATACAAAAATTAGCCAGGCATGGTGGCAGATGCCTGTAATCCCAGCTACTCTCAAGGCTGAGGCAGGAGAATCGCTTGAACCCGGGAGGTGGAGGTTGCAGTGAGCCAAGATCACGGCACAGCACTCCAGCCTAGGTGACAGAGCGAGACTCCATCTCAAAAAAAAAAAAGAAAGAAATATATGTTATAGTGCCAGTTGATGGTAAGTATTGTGCAGAAAAATAAATAGACAAGCATCAAGATTGACAGGTGCTGCTGTTTTAGGTAAGGAGAAGGCCATTCAAGGTGACGTTTAAGCAGATCCCTGAAGAGTGGGGGCCATGAAACTGATCTTTGTTGAACAGTAAATCATGTCCCTGGTGAAGTCCCTGAAAGGTTCATACAAACAGACTGAAAAGTTTGTTTTGGGGTGGAAAAAACAGCTGGCTCCAGACCTACCTCTTCAGGAACAGTCAAAGACAGAAAACAATAGAACAATGTTTGCTGCGTTCTCAGGGAAAGAAAACATAAGCCAAGAATTGTGAGCCAGCCAAGGTATTCTTAAATTATAAAGGCAGCTGACATCTTCAAGCCCCACAAATTTAGGCAATGCAGCCTTTCGGAGCTTTCCTTTTAAAAATTGCTCAGTACAGAATCCAGCCAATCTAGAGATGAAGCAAAAAGAAGAAAAAGAGGGAGAAAGGCAGGCAGGAAGAATGAATGAGGGACTGGACAAACTGGTAAAAGGGCTGGAGGTAAACACTGAATTTAAAGACCCCCCCACAAAAAAAATATTTATTTATTTTGCATGGCTAAAGAAGCTGTATGTTCTTCATTTGGAATAGGTCATACAAATTTCCAAAAGGAAAAATATAGTAGAAGATAGAACTATACTATAAAAATACAGTAGAAGGTAGAACATGACCACGGTGCCTCATACCTGTAATCCCAGCACTTTGGGAGGCCGAGGCAGGCAGATCACTTGAGCCTAAGTATTTAAGACCAGCCTGGACAACATGATGAAACCCCCATCTCTACAAAAAAATACAAAAGTTAGCCAGGTGCAGTGGCATGCGCCTGTAGTCCCAGCTAGTTGAGAGGCTGAGGCAGGAGAATCGCTTGAGCCTGAGAGGCAGAGGTTGCAGTGAGCTGAGATCCTGCCATTGCACTCCAGCCTGGGTGACTGGGGTGAAACTGTCTCAAAAAAAAAAAAAAAAAAAGAAGAAGAAAAAGAAGATATTACGCCTGTAATCCAGCCTGGCCAACATGGGGAAACTCCATTTCTACTAAAAATACAAATATTAGTCAGGTATGGTGGTTCACACCTGTAGTCCCAGCTACTTGGGAGGCTGAGCAGGAGAATTGCTTGAACCTGGGAGGTTGCAGTGAGCCAAGATCATCCTCCTGCACTCCAGCCTGTGCAACAGAGCGAGACTCCATCTCAAAAATAAGAAGAAAAGGTAGAACATGAAAAATAAATCTCCTTTCCATTCTGGGCACCTCACTAGCAACCACTGCACCTATTTTGTGCCTCTCCTTCTAGAGATATTTTATGCACATAAAAGTAAATATTGTTTTTATTTTTGTACAAATGGCAGCAAACCATAAAAGCCATTCCACCCTGATTTTTCTTTTCACTTTACAGTATGCTTAGGATATTGTTTTGTATTACTACATGCGAAGCTACCTCATTCTTTTTAATGGCTCCATAATATTCTCAGATGGACCATAATTTGTTTAACCAACCCATTTAGGATGTTTCCAATCTTTTGCCATTACAGACTGTGCCGCAGTGAATATCCTTGTGTATACGTCATTTTGTACCTGTATAAAACTATCTAAAGAATAAATTCCTAGAAGTGGAATTGCTCATCAATGTGGATTTTAAATTGAGATATATATTGCCCGTTTGTCCTTCAAAACAGTTGTACCAATTTATAGTCCCACTGTGAAAATATGAAGACTGATACTTTTTGAACTTTGTTAGTCAAATCAGTGAAAACTTTTCTCACTATAGTTTTAATTAGTATTTCTCATTATGGGAGATGTTGAACATCTCTCTCATATGTTGAAAAGCCATTTCTATTTCCTTTTTAATTTATAGTAGATCTTGGATTTTATTTTTTCCTGTTTCCATTTTGACATTCTTTATGCTGGTGGGAAGAGTTATGCAAAAATTTGTTATAAGGAGTAAGATAAAAAATCTACCCTTTTTCCCCCTAGTTAAGCTATCTAGCTATTCCCAAATATTTTTCAATAATCCATCTTTTCCACACAGTTTTGCCCTGACAATAAAACATTACTTTTACATTTAATCCATTTAAATAAAGAACTGAAGTGAAATTATCAAAATGGTTAAAGGACAGATGTAAATATTATAAACATTTGCAATGTAAAAATAATGTAATTAGAAAAATCTAGGAACGGGAAAAACATATGCATACTAATTTCCTTATCTTTCAGAGTAGATAATAATATTGCTTAAAATATATAGACAAAAGAACTAAAGTAACTTCAGTCTTGTAAAGACTTTAATAATTTTTTTTAGCTTTAGAGGATCTTTTAGGAACAGATAACTCTTTTGGTGAAGAAATTACAACTAAAATTAAGCAATTGTTTTATTTTTATTTTTCTGTGTGTGACAGAGTCTCGCTTTGTTGCCCAGGCTGGAGTGCAGTGGTATGATCTTGGCTCACTGCAACCTCTGCCTCCCAGGTTCAAGCAATTCTCTTGCCTCAGCCTCCTGACCAGCTGGGATTATAGACACACGCCATCATGTCTGGCTAGTTTTTCTATTTTTAGTAGACACAGAGTTTTACCCTGTTGGCCAGGCTGGTCTCAAACTCCTGACCTCAAGTAATCAACCCGCTGGACCTCCCAAAGTGCTGGGATTACAGGCATGAGCCATCACGCCCAGCCTATGCAATCGTTTTAATTCAGTCTTTTCTAATTTTGTTAAATTCAAGTATACCTTAATTCAATTGCTTATACTTAAAATTAGCTTGTATAATAAGATTCCCATGTAAAATGATTTCTAGATATTCATTGTTCTGAGAGAAAGAGAGAAAGAGAGAGGCATGTCTAAAATGATATTGTGTAACCTAACAATATTTATGTATTTATTTTGAGATGGTAGAATTTGGGGTGATTTTCTTTTTTTATGCATTTTTCTGTGTTGTTTGAATGTTGAAAGTAAATGTATTTTTGAGAACAATAAAATTGTTCTTTTAAAAGAGTCTGAGGACATTCCAGTTGTAAGGGTTTGGAGAACAGTGGGCTTTGAAAAATGACAAGGAGATGGAATTGCAGGCAGAGAGAACATGGAGATGTGAAGGCAAAGGCATAGATATGTAAAAGGTATTCTTGGGTTTAGAATTACCTAGAATGTACTATTGCATAGGAAGGAGGAGTAGCAATGACCAGATTTAATCCTAGACATACAAGCAGGAACCTGGCTGTAAAAAGCTACACTTTAAGAGACAGTGAGACATTAAGATGTTGAGTGTATCTGTTTGTAAAAGGCTTAAACAGGTAAGAGTTTATCTCATGTAATAGGAAGTCTAGGACACTGTAAAAGAGGTGGAGTAAGCAGTACAAAGCTCTAAGCAGTTCCACAATGTCATCATTGACTCAAGCTATTTTTTTTTGTTTTTGAGATGGAGTCTCGCCCTGTCGCCAGGCTAGAGTGCAATGGCATGATCTCGACTCACTGCAACCTCCGCAGGGTTCAAGCAATTCTCTGCCTCAGCCTTCCGAGGAGCTGGGATTACAGGCGCCCACCACCACGCCTGGCTAATTTTTTTGTATTGTTAGTAGAGATGGGGTTTCACCATCTTGGCCAGGCTGGTCTTGAACTCCTGAACTTGTGATCCACCTATCTCAGCCTCCAAAAGTGCTGGAATTACAGGCCTGAGCCACCGTGCCCAGCCCCCAACCCAAGCTCGCTCTTTCTACTTCACCATCCTTAGCATGTAGCTTATATCGTCTTTGTCATAAAATGGCTGCCACATTGCCAAGACTCATTTATTCCAGCCAGGAAGAAGGGGAGAGAACGGAGGGTAAAACACCTTCTCCTCCTGTGTCTTGCTTTTTATTCTGGGAATAAAGCCTTCCTCAAGAACTTCTGCCTACCTCTCATTGGCCAGAACTTAGTCACTTTGTGATTTGTAACCACAAAGAAGGTTTGGGCTCAATTCCTTTACTCTCCAGTGCTTAAAGTAAGGCAAAAAAGGCCGGGCACAGTGGCTGATTACACCTGTAATCCCAGCACTTTGGGAGGCGGAGGCGGGCAGATCACGAGGTCAGGAGATCAAGACCAGCCTGACCAACACAGTGAAACCCCATCTCTACTAAAAATACAAAAATTAACCAGGCATGGTGGCGTATGCCTGTAGTCCCAGCTACCCAGGAGGCTGAGGCAGGAGAATAACTTGAACCCAGGAGGTGGAGGTTGCAGTGAGCCAAGATTGCATCACTACACTCTAGCTTTGGCAACAGAGACTTAATAAAAGAAGAAAAAAGTTGGGGCTGAAAGTGGTGGCTCATGCCTGTAATCCCAGCACTTTGGAAGGCCAAGGTGGGTGGATCACCTAAGGTCAGGCGTTCAAGACCAGCCTGTCCAACATAGTGAAACACTGTCTCTACTAAAAATACAAAAAGTAGCCAGGTGTGGTGGCACACACCTGTAATCCCAGCTACTGGGGAGGCTGAGGTTGCCCCTACTGGGGAGGCTGAGGTTGACGCTTGAACCTAGGAGGCAGAGGTTGTAGCAAGCCAAGATTGCGCCACTGCACTCCAGCCTAGGTGATAGGGTGAGATTCCATCTCAAAAAAAAAAAAAAAAATTTTAAGTTGGAATGGGGGATTAGTGGCACATAGTATCTGTTGCAGTGAATGATGAATGACATGATCATACCTGTATTTTAGAAAGATAATTATGGTAGTAGGACACAAGAAAATACCACCACCACCACCACCACCACCCCACCCCTGCAGAAAAAAAATTTTAAAGCCTGAGTTGCAGCCATAGCTCTTCCACTAATTAGCTGTTGAAATTACCTGACTTCTCAGGGCCTAGGTTTCCTCACTTTGAAAAAGAAAAAAAAAAAATTTTTTTTTTTTTTGAGTCTTTCTGTGTCACCCAGGCTGGAGTGCAGTGGCCTGATCTTGGCTCACTGCAACACCCACCTCCCAGGCTCAAGTGATTCTCATGCCTCAGCCTCCCACGTACCTGGAACTACAGGCAGGCATTACCACACCTGGCTAATTTTGGTATTTTTATTTTTATTTATTTATTTATTTTAAAAAACAGAGTCTCATTCTGTCACCTAGGCTGGAGTGCAGTGGCGCAATCTCAGCTCACTACTGCCTCCACCTCCCAAGTTCAAGCACTTGTCCTGCCTCAGCCTCCTAAGTAGCTGGGACTACAGTCACACGCCAACACGCCCAGCGAATTTTTGTAATTTTAGTAGAGACGGAGTTTCACCATGTTGGCCAGGCTGGTCGTGAACTCCTGGCCTCAAATGATTCACCTACCTTGGCCTTGCCAAATACTGGGATTACAGGCGAGAGCCACTGCACCCAGCCCCTAATTTTGGTATTTTTAATAGAGACGGGGTTTCGACGTGTTGGCCAGGCAGCTCTTGAATTCCTAGCCTCAGGTGATCTGTCCAGTTGGCCTCCAAAAGTGCTGGGATTACAGGCATGAGCTACCATGCTCGGCCTTGAAACAGAAAATTTTCTTAGAAGCATTCCCATTTCAGAATTCTACGATGTTAAGTCATAGCTTTAAGTTTACTAAAAACCAATTAGCTCTTGTATAATTGTAAGCACTGGGGGAGGAAAATTATGTACTTTCTTCCTTTCTTTCTCATCCTTGACATGTGCAGGCTACACTTGCTTCTGGTAATGGTGCTTTTTATTCAGAAAGGACTCTTTGCCTAGGAAGAGGTATTTTATAAAAGCCATAGCAAAAACCACAGTTCCTCTAACAGCAGAGTCAGAATACAGAACCACAAGACATATAGATTGTTTTCTCACAAGAGCCCTATTATTTTTTATCTGTTTAAATTATAAAGAAATTAAATTCATTTCATCAGCTAAGGCCTACTACATTATATCTCATTTTCCCAATGTCTTCAAATTATAATTTTACATAAGTAAATTTTCCACATAACTGAACTTTTTCCTTAAAAAAAAAGTTTCCTCCTTTCACTTTTTTCCCCCCTTTCTGTCACTCATGCTGGAGTGCTGTAGCGCAGTCTCAGCTCACTGCACCCTCAGGCTCCCAGGTTCAAGTGATTCTCCTGCTTCAGCCTCCCAAGTAGCTGGGATTACAGGCATGCACCACAATGCCCAGCTAATTTTTTGTATTTTTAGTAGAAATGGGGTTTCACCGTGTTGGCCA
Organism: Cebus imitator; assembly: GCF_001604975.1. Lineage (NCBI taxonomy): Eukaryota > Metazoa > Chordata > Mammalia > Primates > Cebidae > Cebus > Cebus imitator. The sequence goes on along the minus strand of NW_016107374.1, from coordinate 7,170,393 downwards.
GGCTGGTCTCGAACTTCTGACCTCAATGATCTGCCTGCCTCGGCCTCCAAAAGGGCTGGGATTATAGGCATGAGCCACCACCCCCAGTCCAAGGTCACTTCTTGAGGGCTCAGAGACACTGTTTTATGAACTCTTATTATATAAAAGGGGCTATGTATAAGGGGCAAAATAGCCCACAAGCCTCTGTTTTATTATAATTTGTTTGGTTGACAGGTCTGTTAGTCATGAAATTGCTCTCTTTCTCTACTCTCAGGCTGTCAGACAACTTACAAGAGATACTTCCTTTTACAACGGGTGGTAACCCTACCTCTCCCAGTTCTCAGCCCTTTACTTCTCCACTCTTGTTCTCTCTCTAACCTGCTATGGGCTGAGAAACCAGGAAACCAGATTATGTAACAATCATTAATAATATTGAAAGTGAGGGATGTTTATATCAAGAATTTATGGACTTTAGGGCAGTTATTTTCACTCTCCTCAGAGACCCTTTTTCTTATTGGGAAAATGGAGTTGCCAGAATTTTGACCTCTGGATGAATTAAAAAGCTGGCATATTTTCAGGCATATACTATGTAACCATAGAAATAGAAAACAAAATATTCACAAGTCTGTTTCTCAAGGGATAGTGTATATGGGGGGTGAGGATTGAGGAAAGCTATAATAAGAACAGACTAAAGTGTGGTGCAGTGGCTCACGTCTATAATCCCAGCACTTTGGGAGGTTGAGGTAGGTGGATCACTTGAGGTCAGGAGTTTAAGACCAGCCTGGGCAACATGGTGAAACCTCGTCTCTACTAAAAATACAAAAATTAGCCACGCATGGTAGTGCATGCCTGAAATCCCAGCTACTCGGGAGGCTGAGTCAGGAGAATCGCTTGAACCCAGGAGGCAGAGTTTGCAGTGAGCCAAGATCACACCACTGCACTCCAGCCTAGGTGACACAGCAAGACTCCATCTCAAGAAAAAAAAAAAAGAATAGACTATACTCTGCCTTGCTTTTGTTTATTATATAGTTTCAGATTTAAAATGTGCAAGCCTACCTGCTGCTTCTTAAAGTTCTAGTGATTTTGTATTACTTCTGTGATAAGTAAACCTCAAGAATTCTCATATGAAAAGATACTCAGCATTCACTAATTATTAGGGAAATGGAAATCAAAACCACAATGGGTTATCACCTCCCACCTGTTTGAATGGCTATTATCAAAAAAGGTCAGAGATAAGTGACAAGGGAATAGAGAAAAGGGAATCCTTATACACTGTTGGTGGAAATGTAGATTGGTGTTGCCATTGTGGAAAACAATACGGAGTTTCTTCAGAAACCTAAAAAAATATATGTTATTAGTTCCCATAATCCCACTGCTGGTTATATACCTGAAGAAAATGAAGTCAGCACCTCACAAAAATATCTGTGCCCCTATGTTCATCACAGCATTATTCACAATAGTCAAAATAAGGAAACAGCCTACGTGTTCATCAGTGGATGAAAGGATAAAAGAAATTATGGTATATGTGATATATATACTTAAGACTGAATAATATATGTTATTTATGTATAATATTTATTATATATATATAGTCTTAAAAAAGAAGGAAGTCCTGCCATTTGCAGCAATACAGGTGAACCCAGAAGACATTATGCTAAGTGAGATAAACCAGACACAGACAGAAAAATAATATACAGTCTCACTTATATGTGGAAACTAAACAAAAGAATAAAACACAGAACAAAAGGTGGTTGAAAGGGATGGGGAATGGAAAGATAAAGGTCAGATGGTACAAAGTTTCAGTTCTGTGGGATAAATAAATGTAGAGATCCAGTGTACAGAATGGGGATTATGGTTGGTAATATTGTATTATATCTGGGAAATTTGCTAAGACTAAAGATTTTTGGTACTTTTGCCACCAAAAAGTAACTATGTGAGATAATGGATATGTTAATTTGCTTAACTGTAGAAATCATTTCACTATATATATATATATGTATCAAAACATCTTGCCATATACTTTAAATGTGTACAATTTTTAAAAAGAATTCTCACATCCACAAAATGGGGCTTAAGGAAGAAGAAAAAAGCATGGTTATCTCTTTTTGAGATTTATGAAATATGGAAGGATACATGACATGAAAATCATATTTTGTTATTTCTGTAAAATCCATAGAACTATTTTATGATTCTCTATTTCCTTTTATATCTGTACCTTGCACCTAAGGATGTTTCTTCATTATCAGTTTATTTTTTTCTCCTCCCTCAATCAGCATGACTTTGTTCGACGAGACCGGCCACTACGTGTCCTCATTGACCTCATACAGAGGACAAAAGATGCTGTTCGTGAGCTAGATAACCTACAGTACCGAAAAATGAAAAAAATACTTTTCCAAGAGACACGAAATGGACCCTTGAATGAGTCACAGGAGGATGAGGAAGTAGGTTCAATTTATTTTAGCAGGGACTTATAGAATGCCCACTATGTGAAAAAGTCCTGGACTGGGCACTGTGAAAAACTTTTGAGGATAAAAAGTAATTGATGCTGTCTGCCTTAAGAGACATGAAGCGTTGTACAAGAGACATTCATAAAATAACACTTATATAAGGCAGAATATGAAAAGTGCTACAGAGGTGTAGCCCCATTGCAGGAGTCCATCGTGGGGAGAAAATAAGTCTACTGGTGGGGATTAGTGAAGGTTACATGGAGGACATGATGTGGGTGGTTCCTGACAAATGGGCATAGTAAGATATTCTAGACTCAGAAAGGTGTTGTGCTTTAGGAAGATTATCCTGGCAACAGAGTGTAATATGGATTTGAATGGGCAACATCCTGGCTAATCATCCATGCAAAAGGTAATAAGGGCAGTGTCGATGCAAATGGGGAAAAAGGGAATACTTTTGAGAAACATTATAGGGACAGGTTTGATAATCCATGGCTTCTCATTGATTGACAGTGACAGATGAGGAGGAATTTAAGGTGACTCTGAACATTTGAGCCTGGGTGGCTAGGAATACGTCAATACCAAGAACAGAGAAAAAGAATCAGGGAGAGTAGGTTTAGGATAATTTCACTTTGGTGCCTTTTGAGTTTAAGGTCCTGGTATTATATATTCTTACCATAGTATACAGATGGAAGTTTTCAATTAGAGAATCCTTGATGACCTTAGTACAAGCAGTTGTACAGGACTAGGTAGAATGAATAGTAGATTACTAGGTTTGTATAATTCATGGGAGTTGATTAGGTGGAGACAGCAAAAAAAGTAATTATTTTAAGATTCAGAAATTGGGTTAAGAAGGAAAAGTAAGAGAAGGCAGCATGTAGAGAAGTCCATAACTATGAGGCAGGCTTCTTCATCTTTCAATGCAGTAGAGATGGAGCCAGGGCAGAGTCAGATGCACTGAAGATAGAAGAAAGAGATAGCGTTAAAGAAGCAGGATTTCAGAACAGAGACAGAATAGGAACAAGAGTATTAGTGGAAGAATTAGCCTTGAATAAGAGAAAGAACTCTTCTTCCTCTAAAGTGAAATACAAAGGAAGAAAAGAATGAAGAATGAATGCATTTTAGCTTTTTCATAGAAACTAAAATAAACATACAAATATTTTATCAATAATTCTAAAAACAAAGCTCAGAAAGTTGCACTGAACTATAAAATTTCTTGATTGCATATATAGAAATGATCCCCTTTAATTTGGAAAATAAATCTGTTAAAAATATAACGTATTATCCACCATTTAATGTTACTCAGTAATTTTTTATATTGCCATGGCTAAGTAAGAGTTTATTAAAGTTATATGTGTACAGTATGGTTGTTTGAGAATAGGGTTTATTTGTAGCTAAATTGATTTAATTATATTATTCAATCTTATATCAAAAGATATCCCACTGTGGTAGATAAATTATATGTTCTGGTTATTTTACCACTTTTCAAATAGTAGTCTTTGGGCCAGTAGTGATGAATACCAGTATTATTTAACAAATATATTTAATAAGATTACAGAGATAAGCATGATAGAATTGCTTGAGGGAGGCAGAATTTAATTACCTGTCGAAGACAGTAGAATTAATATTCCTGCTTAGATATGAAGTTACTCAATAATGACTTGCAGAGGGAGCATGTTACTTGTCAAATCTCTGAAAACTCTTTCCACTTTACTTTTTCAAGTGACCACTGCTGTATTTGCAGATATCCTAGAGCTCACCTCTTTAGTGGCCAGCAGTCTTCCTCTAGCTCCTTGATGTTCCAGAAGATCACTTACAAACCTGGCTTGATTTTGCTTACTGAATAGCAATATGATAATATGATGGTAGTGTATGACAGGGGAAAGCCCTGGGATGGCAGCATTTGGAGCCTTATGACCCTTGTCCAGAACAGCCCCTGGGGAAGGCATAGGAAGCGAATTTGAGATGTCTGAAGATGGTGAGGGAGTAGTGGAGCCAGTACATTGAAAAAGTTCATCTTTGCAGATTGGCAAAAAAGTAATTTCACACTGCAAAATTGAGTGTGCTTGATACTTTAGTCAATGGATTGGCTCTTTGTCTCCAGTCTCTTTTTCTAAGCTCAGTGCCCCATTTTTATAGGACAGTGAACATGGAACCAACCTGATGAGGGAAATGGACAGCCTGGGCAGCAACCATTCCATTCCAAGCATGTCTGTGAGCACGGGCAGCCAGAGCAGCAGTGTGAACAGCATGCAGGAGGTCACGGACGAGAGCAGCTCTGAACTTGTCATGATGCACGATGACGAAAGCACAATAAATTCCAGCTCCTCTGTTGTGCCCAAGAAGGTAGGTTTCACGATACCCTCCACAAAGCTGGGCTTTGTCAATCCTAGTGAGTCCAGTTCAAGTCACTTAGCTTCCAGATGTTCCCGTTACCTTTTTGTAACTACAGAGTGGGACTAGACTCAGCACATGACAGTTTTCTTACGGTCAAAAAGTAACAAAGAATTACAGAGGCTACATCTGTGCCTATTTCTTCATCTCTCTGATGTCCTTCATCATCAATAAGTAAGTTGAAGAATTTGCTAAGTCCTTCTCTAAACCAATAACCTTAATACTGTAGACCTTCAAGCCTTCCTGAGCATAACATGTTGGTTGTTCCCTTTTAGAAGTATTCTCTTAGCCAGGCGAGGTGGCTCATGCCTGTAATCCCAGCATTTTGGGAGGCCAAGGTGGGCAGATCATGAGGTCAGGAGTTCGAGACCAGCCTGACCAACATGGTGAAAGCCCATCTCTACTAAAAATGCAAAAAATAAAATTAGCCAGGCATGGTGGTGCATGCCTGTAATCCCAGCTACTTGGGAGGCTGAGGCAGGAGAATTGCTTGAACCAGAGATGTAGAAGTTGCAGTGAGCCTATGTCACACCACTGCTCTCCAGCCCAGGTGACAAGAGCGAAACTCACGCTCAAAAAAAAAGTATGTTTCTTAATCTTTATTCCCAGCATACTATTTGTTTTAGAACCTATTTCTACTCTTTTCTACCATTTCTTGGATTGATTATTTATAGTTCTTCTAAGGCTAGCTCTCTACCAGCTTAAATATTTTTTTATTTTTTATCATGACGCACAATGACAAAAGCATCATGATAGGGTCTCCTTCTGTCACCCAGGCTGGAGTGCAGTGGTATGATCATAGTGCATTATAACCTCAAACTCCTGGCTCAAGCCGTTCTCCCCGCTCAGCCTCTCAACTAAGTAGGACTACTGGTGTGTGCCTCCATACCTGACTAGTTTTTAAAATTTTTTTGTAGAGATGGGAGTCTCACTATGTTGAAGCTGGTCTTGAACTCCTGGCCTCGAACAGTACTTTCACCTTGGCTTCCCATACCTGGGGTTACAGGCATTAGCCACCATAGCCAACCTTAAATTCTGACTTTTGAATTAATTATTCTGTTTTTTATTTTTGTATTCTCTTCCAATTAAAGATCCTCATTTCATACAAGGCTATGATGATTCATAAGTGGAAATACATTATGATTAAATATATGTAAGGAATGTATGTACTTGTTTTAATGAGTGGCAGTGATCACATTCTAACTCCAGTAAGAGAGCACATTTAAGAATTGTTTTCACTCCTGTCTGTTGTACTTTTTTCTTAGAAGAAAAAGGAGAAGAGGATAGGTAGGAAAAAATATATTGGTGCTTGGTCATGAATAGTAGGGGATACATGTTTATTTTCTGGAACCAGTTAACTTATTTATTCAACAAATACGTTGGAGGTGGGAGGGGCTCTACTACGTGCCAGGAAATATGGTAGACCCTGCAGATACAGAGGAAATGAAGCAGACATTGTACCTGCATGGAGCTTATTATCTGCAGGGGAGATTAAGCAAGTAAACACAGAAATAACTATATATAATATGTAATTATGAAACTTGTACCCAGGTGTGATGGCTCACACCTGTAATCCAGCCCTTTGGGAGGCCAAGGCAGGTAGATCACTTGAGGTCAGGAGTTTGAGATCAGCCTGGCCAACATGGCAAAACCCTGTCTCTACTAAAAATACAAAAAATAGCCAGGCATGGTGGCATGCACATGTAATCCCAGCTGCTCAGGAGGCTGAGGCAAGAGAATTGCTTGAACCCAGGAGGTGGAGGTTGCAATGAGCTGAGATTGCGCCATTGCACTCCAGCCTGGGTGACAGAGCGAGACTCCGTCTCGAAAAACAAAAAAGAAAGAAACTTGCTTTGGGTACGAGGAGGACTTGCTCTAGCAAGGAATAAGGAAAGCCTACCTGATGGGGTGACATTTAAGGAGAAATTTCAAAAACAAATTGAAGCTAGCCAGCTGGGGTAAGAGATGGGGATGAGTCAGAAAGCAACAAGTACAAGAGCACTGAGACAGAGAGAGATTTGTATGTTCAAGGAAAAGGGGAAGGCCATAGGAGCTATGGCTGGTGTGCTATGTGGACAATGCATCTGGACCAGAGAGACAGCAAAGGACCCAGATTATCAGGAAGCCATGGGAACAATTTGAGGAAAATAGAGATATCAGACAGATGCAGAAATCTACCAAGAGATCAGCATTGCTGGCTGGTATCCTTTCAACATGGGCAAGTGATCATATATTTGAAGAGTAAAAAATATTTTGCTGGGCTGTCTTTTCAGAGGGAGCAATTATGAGTGCTGACAGGTCTGGCACTTTCCTTTCTTTTACCCCTGGGACTGTATGGGTATAGGGAACAAAAGAAGAGTAATTCAGTTGTATCCTTGCTCCAGGACTTTTCAGATAGGCACCCAGAATTAGAAGAAAGATACTACTGGCATAACCAACAAGAAAGAAAACCCTGGTCTATAACTCACTGGGATTTTAATTTTATTTTTGGCATGCTGTCATAGACCTACCTTGTGATAATCTGAGTGTTTCAATACATTTCTCTCCCTGATGTGATGACTTAGGAAGAATAGATAAAATTTATATTCTGAAGTAGAAGATAATTGTATTTGATCCACCAAAAATATATAGGTCAGGAAGAATACTTAAATTCTTAAGTTATATAATATGTTTCTATTTTATTATGAAATATATAGAGGAAACATGATGGAAGAAAATCAAAACACATTTGCAAATAAACTTTGGATGAATTACCTTTAAAATGTAAGTGAGTTCAAAAAACAGAATATATAGGCCGGGCGCGGTGGCTCAAGCCTGTAATCCCAGCACTTTGGGAGGCCGAGGTGGGTGGATCATGAGGTCAAGAGATCAAGACCATCCTGGTCAACATGGTGAAACCCCGTCTCTACTAAAAATCCCAAAAATTTAGCTGGGCATGGTGGCGTGTGCCTGTAGTCCCAGCTACTCAGGAGGCTGAGGCAGGAGAATTGCCTGAACCCAGGAGGCGGAGGTTGCGGTGAGCCGAGATCGCGCCATTGCACTCCAGCCTGGTTAACAAGAGCGAAACTCCGTCTCAAAAAAATAATAATAATATATATGAAAACTTAATGTTAAATATGGTATCTTTTCATGAAATCCATTTAGTTCTTATACCTGAGCTTTAAAATATGTTATCTTTAAAAACAATAGAAATAAAAATTATCCACAAAGTTTATATTGGGTGATTTACTCAAATTTCTAATACTTTTTCACTTGGGAACATAAATAGCATTTTTAACTCTCAATAGAAAATTTTGTATCTTAAACTTAGGAATAAGGAAACTAATTTATAGTTCTATCTGCCTGTTAGTTTTATATTACTTTGGGCAAGTAACACACCCAATACCTAGAATAGTGCCTGGCACAGCATAGACACTCAGTAAACAACTGTGGAATGAATGAATAGATCAACAAAACCAAAACAAGGCAGGGAATAAAGTAATTACCAGATATTAAATATCATACTCTACTGGTTCATTGAATATAATGGATTAAAAGGGTTCAATAATCTTAGCTATCTTTACAATTTGAGAAAGCTAAATGAACAGTTAAATGAGTACCCAACACAATAAGAACATGCGTAATAAATACCAAAATATATGAATATGGGTGAAAGAAACTTTTGTCCCTTGATTATTATAATCAAGCAGACATATCTTTTCTTTTTTTTAATTTTTTGAGATAGAGTCTCACTCTGTTGCCCAGGCTGGAGTACAGTGGCACAGTCTCTGCTCACAGGCAGACATATCTTAAATTAGTCAAATTGATTTCACTAATCAAATAGTCAAAACAGATCTGAAACCAATTACCATTTTAGATCGGAAGTAAGTTTGCTTTTTCAAAGAAGAAACTTAAAAAAGTAAAATTAAGTTCATGAGTAGCTAGTGAGAACATGACTTGCAATTAACAGCTCTCCATCTGAAATAAATATGCCCGGATTTTAGCAGGACAGTTGCACCACAGATCAAGCCCCCAAAATGTAAAGTGAAACACTGAAAATTTTCCTTTGACATCAGAATTCCAGGTTATTTTCTCTCCAGTCCTTGCCTCTGCTCTGGTCTTTCCCAGGCCCTGAGGGGATCCTAATTCAATCTTCTTTTTGAGCAAGAATGATTTGATAAGGCTAAAAGCATGCTGACAAAATAAACTTTAGGTACTTATTTTTCCCCTGGCTAGTGTGTCACACTACTTTTTTCAGGAACAAGAACAGCACTACATCTCTAGACTGGTAGTTCTTCAGGAGCCCCTTTTTTCACCTACCACCTAGCACAGTGTCTGTTACATAGTAAGTACTCAATAAATGTCCTGTGAACTAAATTGAAGATGACCCTTTATAGGACACGACTCCACACCTGAGTTCTTGATTATTTGCAAGTGACTCCGGTGCAAATTTTTAATCCAGATTGTTTCTTTGTTGTCACCTAGCCTGCTTCTGAGCCTCCATCCTACTCCTTAAAATAATTGTGTATACAGCAGTAGCAAACAGATTTTAACATTATCCTAAGCAATGAAGTCTAACTTTTAAATTTGTTAATCAAAAGGTGTATTTTATTAAAGTGTAAAATTAATTCCCTGTGCCTGTTGCTGCCTTCTATTAGTATAGATTATAAGACTTTAATATCCTAAAACCATTGTTCTTGAATCAGTGTTATTTTAGGTATGCTTACTGAACTCCGTCATAAGGATCCCTTTCTAGGGACTATTTACATAAAAAAATTTTTTTTCATTTTTTTTAAATGGGTCAACACTTCATTCTATAAAATAGAATAAGTGTTTCAGAAACTGTTGTTTAAAAAAGTCATTTTACCAGCCAGGCATGGTGGCTCACACCTGTAATCTCAGCACTTTGGGGAGGCCAAGGTAGGTGGATCACGAGGTAGTGACCAGGTGCAATGGCTCACGCCTGTAATCCCAGCTCTCTGGGGGACCAAGGTGGGCGGATCACAAAGTCAGGAGTTCAAGACCAGCCTGGCCAACATGGTGAAACCCCGTCTCTACTAAAAATACAAAACTTAGCTGGGCATGGTGGCATGCACATGTAATCCCAGCTGC
>NW_016107374.1:7158872-7160254 GCF_001604975.1 Cebus imitator | reverse complement strand
AAAAAAGGAGGTCAGGAGTTTAAGACCAGCCTGGCCAACATGGTGAAACCCTGTCTCTACTAAAAATACAAAAATTAAAAATTAGCCAGGTATGATGGCGCACATTTGTAATCCCAGGAGGCTGAGGCAGGAGAATTGCTTAAATCCTGGGAGATGGAGGCCGCAGTGAGTCGAGATGGCGTCACTGCACTCCAGCCTGGCGACAGAGCAAGACTCCATCTGGAGCGGGGGGGAAAGGTCATTCTACCCTGACTCCTAAAGCTTTATTTGACCTTTCCTATTAGTCAATGTTAGTTCTTTCCCCTCCTCTCCAAAAAAAGAACACTTTTCACCACTTTTGCGGGAGAAAACAGAAGAAATGTCCTTGAGGGAATAGGACGTTCTAGTTTAATTTTCACTTGCTCAGTGGCCTTTCCTATTATTTTTGCTGAATAGAGGGGTGGGTTCTTTGACTCTTCAACTCACATTTGCCAAGTAAAAAGTAAATTAACATATGAAGGTGATGTTTCTTAAAGCAGTCATATAACAGTCTCTGTAGTAACATCTTTCCCCTCAGCCTTTTGCTAGTCATCTTTTCTCTCCAACTATCCTTCCAAGTTAAGATATGCTTTTTCATCTTCTCCCTTTCCTCCAGCCCCAGCTTTTGATAGCTACACCTGCTTCGACAATAATTTAATAATTTTGAAATGAACAAAACAAAGGAGAGTGGTGGGTTTGCTGATCCCTTCTCCACAGCGTAAAAAGTGTGGGAGAGTATAAAAAGGTTTCTCATCACCGGATAAAAGCCATTTTTAGATACTTCCCCCAACATCCCACGGTGTAAAGGTGTGCTTATGTGTGTGTCACTATTTTACGACTTTCTTAGAGTACAGAGTGGCAGGTTTTTATGAAACACAAATTTGAATTCGTTAAATAATCCAAAAGAAAATGTCATTTTCTCAAAATCTCCTCAGACCTATATTCTTGCGTTTGTTTATTCAGCAAACATTTACTGAATGCCTACTAAGTATCAAGCACTATGCCAGGTGCTAGGGAGACTGAGATTTTTCAAACGACATTTACTCTGCCTTCAAAAAGCCCACATCCTTATGCAGAGGCAGACAAGTAAGTATGATGAGTACTGTGATAATGGTAAACCCAAAGCACTACTGAGCCCAGAGGAGTGGCTTCCAAGGTTAAAGTCAAGTTCATTTAGAAACTATAGTCAAGTGGTTGGGTGCAGTGGCTCACGCCTGTAATCCCAGCACTCTGGGAGGCTGGGGTGGGTGGATCACTTGAGCCCAGGAGCTCGAGACCAGCCTGGGCAACATAGTGAGACCCCTGCTCTATTAGGAAAAAACACATATTATTAATATTGCAGTGAATACGATTACCTACATGGA
>NW_016107374.1:7145474-7157220 GCF_001604975.1 Cebus imitator | reverse complement strand
AAAAAACACATATTAAAAAAAAAAAAAAAGAAACTCTAGGCACGTACGTACACCACAAATCTTTGTTTCAGAAGTGTAATGGTCAGACACTTAAAGGAAAAACTTTCAAGTAAAAGGAACGCCCCTTGTCTAGGGTATAATAGTAAAGTTTGTGCCTCATGCTTCACATATTTCGTTCTTGTGTAGAAATTCATTTTACTAAAGATTTTGAACAAACATTATGACAGCTTCCTTTTTTCTTTTTTTTTTTAATTTTTTTTTTTTTTTTTTTTTTTTTTTTTTTTTTTTTTTTTTTTTTTTTTTTTTTTTGAGATGGGGTTTCTCCATGTTGGCCAGGCTGGTCTCGAACTTCTGACCTTAGGTGAGCCGCCCACCTCGGCCTCCCAAAGTGCTGGGATTACAGGCGTGAGCCACTGCACCCGGCCTGACAGCTTCCTTTTTAATCCAAAGAAGTTTATGTTTTATGATGGACCAATGTTGTAGGCTGGGCACGGTGGCTTGTGCCTGTAATCCCAGCACTTTGAGAGGCCAAGGCAGGCAGATTGCCTGAGCTCAGGAGTTTGAGATCAGGCTGGGCAACATGGTGAAACCCTGTCCCTATTAAAATACAAAAAAATTAGCCGGGCATGGTGGTGCGTGCCTGTAGTCCCAGCTACTCAGGAGGCTAAGGCATGAGAATTACTTGAACCCAGGAGGTAGAGACGCTGCAGTGAGCCAAGATAGTGCCTCTGCACTCCAGCCTGGGTGACAGAGTGAGACTTTGTCTCAAAAAAACAAACAAACAAACAAAAAAATTAATGTGATAAGTTTATCAGGTTAACATAGGTTTACTTAAAACTGGTATTTCAGGCCGGGCCCAGTGGCTCACGCCTATAATCCCAGCACTTTGGGAGGATGAGGTGGACAGATCACTTGAGGTCAGGAGTTCAAGACCAGCCTGCCCAACATGGTGAAACCCCATCTGTACTAAAAATATAAAAATTAGCCAGGCATGGTGGTGGGCACTTGTAATCCCTACTACTCCGGAGGCTGAGACAGGAAAATTGCTTGAACCCAGGAGGCAGAGGTTATAGTGAGTGGAGATCGAGCCCCTGCACTCCAGCCTGGGTGACACAGTAAGACTCCATCTCAAAACAAAACAAAACAAAACAAAACTGCTATTTCAGGCCAGGCACGGTGGCTCATACCTTTTTTTTTTTTTGAAATATAATAATATTATAAAGACATTTATTTTTTTCCCCCATTTATTTATTTTATTGCATTTTAGGTTTTGGGGTACATGTGAAGAACCAGACAAAAACAAGCAATGGGGAAAGGATTCCCTGTTCAATAAATGGTGTTGGGAAAGCTGGCTAGCCATGTGCAGAAAGCAGAAACTGGACCCCTTCCTGACACCTTACACTAAAATAACTCCAGATGGATTAAAGACTTAAACATAAGACCTAACACCATAAAAACCCTAGAAGAAAATCTAGGCAAAACCATTCAGGACATAGGTGTAGGCAAGGACTTCATGATCAAAACACCAAAAGCATTGACAACAAAGGCTCATACCTTTAATCCCAGCACTTTGGGAGGCCAAGGTAGGCAGATCACCTGAGGTCAGGAGTTCGAGACCAGCCGGACAAATATGGAGAAACCCCGTCTCTATTAAAAATACAAAATTAGCTGGGCATGGTGGTGCATGCCTGTGATTTCATTTACTTGGGAGGCTGAGGCAGGAGAATCACTTGAACCCGGGAGGCGAAGGTTGCGGTGAGCCGAGATCGCGCCATCGTACTCCAGCCTGGGCAACAAGAGCAAAACTCGTCTCAAAAAAAAAAAAAAAAAAAAAAAAAACTGATATTTCAAGGAGTTATTTTTGTTTGTTTCTGGATGATAATGTTTTAAAGATAAATTATAACTATGCCATGTATTTTGCCTTGGCAAAATGGAATAGATTTATTCTTCTTAATCTTCTAAAATCTTTCTTTGAAGATTTCAGTCTTATCATTTGTAAATAATCTGCATGTAGTGCATAACTGCATAAAAATATAAATTAACCCTTTCCATTGTTAATCTTAAGATATGTGCAGTTCAGAAACACTGGGAGCCAGATATAGTGTTCTTTTACAAAGAGACTCTTACTTAAAGGCACAGTATAACCAACAGAAAATATCTCCAGTAAAACGTTGATACTTTAATTTCTTTGGGCTTACTTCTCAAGTTACATTCTCCCATTTTTAAATAGCTTCATAAGCTGTCTTTGGAGTTTTGAACCTGTTTTATGCAGTAGAATTGGATATTTTAAAATTCATTTCCAATGCACTTGAAATGAATATCCACTGTTAGACTAAAATTTTGTCCCATTTTTTAGTTTCTTGTATAGTATTTGAAGACTTTTAGTGATGGTGATCTCTGTTATGAAATTGATCTGGAAAACTAAGAATTATTTTATAAAAGTAAAAAAATTTAGGGGGAAGCAAAGAATTATATTGTTAACATTATTATATTTAAAGTGGATTAAAATTTTGAACCTATTCTTTGGACTACAAAATAGCACTATTTTATAATATACTTGAGTTATTTAATTACACACGTATCAACTAAAATAAATGTCATTTCAAGTTTTAACTTTTCTGGTGTACTTCAACTTCCTCAAGTTTAGTAAACTTAGAAAATACATTACGGCTTTTAATTGGAGAAGCAGAGCCCTAAACCATGTTTCTGAGGTGTTAATATTTATCAGAGATAAAACAAAGGAATAAAATTACACATATTTGGGTACATGAATAAATTTTGTTTTGGTCTGTTATGTGGACAATGTGGATTCTGGTGTCATTGGTTATCCTTACAAATCATGTTATTACAATGTGAAACTGAGCCGTTGCCCACATATTTGAAGTCTCCTTCTCAATCACTGTACTTGGTAAGTTAGCAACTTGTTAAGGCCTCCTATAATATCACAGGCCTCTTCCTAGCATATCTCTTCTGATTGCTGGCATTTAAGAGCTGCTTTCTTTTCTGAGACTGTAATATTAAGTTGAATTTTGGACATAAACATAATAGCAAATATGCAGTAATATACATGATATCAGGTCTCAGTGCTGCCTTCTTTAGAACCTTAAACCTGGTGCATGAATCTCAGTTACACATGTTCTCGCTCTTCCTTGTGAAATAAGAGTTCAAATTCACAAGAAATTATATAGAATAATTTTAACTGACCCTTCAAACATTTTCTTATAAGTTTTAAAAACATGGCTTAAGAGATTCATTTTTAACCCACAGCAAGGTCTAAAAGAACTTTCTGCAATAATGGAACTATTTTATATCTGCACCATCCGATATGATAACCACTAACTATGGCTACTGAATGCTTGAAACATAGCTAATATGACTTAGGAACTGAATTTTGGATCTAATTTTGATTGAATTAATTTTAATTTTTAATTAAAATAGTCATATGTGGCTAGTCACTATCTTATTGGACAGCGTGGCCATAGCATATACTTCAATTTGATATATACGCCCTCAATGGCAAGTTTATCAAAGATCCCTTCATTATTTGAGCTATAATACAAAAATTTTAAAACATTCTCAATGTAGGTAATTGTAATGATAGATACCTTCCAAATACGTCAAAGCATTTTAAATTTATAAAAGGAAAAAGAAAATCAGTCCAATTTAATCTTGGGTCTTGGCTTTTATTTAAAAATCTGGATGTAAAATTTAATTTCCCTCAAAATTTTAGACTATAATAAAATTTTGTATTTTCTAAACTTCTTTTTGTTTTGTGATGAAGAAAAGAGCCATGATAAAAAATTTCAAGTGGTCATAGATAAAATGCAATATTGACTTCTCACAAATGGTTTCTCCTAAAACCCTAAGGAAATAAGGAATTAATTTTTCCTTTCCCATCCTGAACATGTACTATTTTAAGAGCCCCCATGGTTGTACATGTTTTTGTGGTACAAATTACTATAGTGTCCTTTTTTTTGAAGGGTTATATAGCCACTTAATGACTGACCATTTTATCTTTTATAGAGAGGAACATCGTCCTTTGAAAGCATTTTCCCCTTTAAAAGTCATTTCAGTTGCATTTAAGAAACATCCATTATTATCCTTCCAGGGAATGCTATTTTTTCACTGGGCATTAGAACAAGATTAATTATCTTTGCCTATCAGAAAACGTGGGCTTGATTAAATCAGTCAAGGACATTAAATTCCAGCTTTACTCACTCTGGTGACCATACCGATGCTGAGTTGAAGAAGAATTTGTGAAAGTATCATTTGGTTAAAATTGTACGCCTGTCTCTTTAAATCTAAAAAAAAATCCTTTCAGAAGCTGTAGAGAGAAGGTGCTAGAACTGTGTACGATCATGACTGGAAAGCAGGATCCCTCAGTGACTGCCGAATCTTCCCAGCACAAGATAGAGAGGCTGTTCAGCACAAGCCTACATTGGTTCTAGGCACAACGATGGTCCTACCGAACAGATCTCAAATAAAATTAAATTGAGAAAGCAGATCTTTCAAGGGAATGAGGCGGAGGCTCGCTTTTATGTTAAAAGCCACCAGCATCCTCCTTGCTAGACATGGACATGACATTTTTAAAGGAATTATCTGGTTACAGCGTTTTAAGCAAACTGTTCTAAGGAGTCTTTACATTGCATTGTTTTTTCTATTCTTTTTTTCTTTTGCATATATGTAATTCTGGAGGTAAAGAAAAAGCCTGCCAGGGATTCAGAAGGCATCCCACTAGCGATCAGCTGACATTCCTAACTGAAGGCTGCAATGTGTTGCTTATTCATTTTGTACCGTGGGAGCTGCGGGGACTAGCAGAGAGCTAAACTATGCATTTCAAACAGCAGTGCTTGTGCAGAAAGAGGGGTGAGAGAGAGGCAGCCGGCGAGGAAAGAGCACAGCTGGACTTTCTCCTTGTTTTTATCCATTTCTGCAGGATCATGTATTCATAAGGGATGAGGCGGGCCACGGCGATCCCAGGCCTGAGCCGCGGCCTACCCAGTCAGTTCAGAGCCAGGCCCTCCACTACCGGAACAGAGAGCGCTTTGCCACGATCAAATCAGCATCTTTGGTAAGCAAACACCCCTCTACCCACCTTCCCTTCCTTCCCCTCCTCCCCATCTGGCAGCCTCTCGCCCTCCCTGAGCCTTTCTCGGCTTCATGGATGGGAGGAAAAGAGTCAAGAATGTTTTCTCTCTCCTAATAATTTTATTCATTTTAGGAAAAAAATCTGTTGGCATAGCAACCTGATTTCAGATATTATAGCATTGTCTATGGCATGGAAAAAAAAAAAAAAACCTTTGTGTGTGTGTGTGTGTGTGTGTGTGTGTGTGTGTGTGTGTGTTTATATGCTGTATGTGCAAAATATAGGGCCTTTAAGATGAAGTTGCTAGCCTGTCCAATTTTTTAAAAGCTGCTTGTCTTTTCATTGAAATAAATAATGCTAAATTTTTTTAAGGTATTGATGTATATTTGTGCAGGGCACTGTGCTTCTTTTTGTATAGATGCATATGTGTCTATAATGTATACACACACATCAAAAGATAAAATATAATTTTTAAAAATATATGGTTGCTGGCTAATGTATCTAATTGTAGAAAATAAGATACTTGCTTCCCAGGGATGGATTGCTGGTTCGTTCTGGTTCATTCATTTATTTATTGCAACAATGGTAGTGGCTGCACTTCCCCATTTAACCCCTGAAGAATTTCCTGGCACCAATAAAGCAAGAAGGGCTTTGTAGGAGAGGATAGGGCTGATTGTGAAAGAATAGAGACTGTAGGATTCTTCAGCATTTTTACTATTGCAAATGTGATTGCTGGATGCCCTTGTAGTAGCAAAAGGGGTGTGTGCTGGAAGAGTTAGTTTTCATGCCTCCTCCCCTCGGCCCCCTACGCGTGCGCGTGCGCGCTCACACTCACACACACACACACACACACACACACACACACTGACACCGTTTCATCCTTGCCACTCTAAACTCTCATTAATCTTTTCCTTCTGAATCTCACTTCTCAGCCAAAAAATTATTGAAATATTAGTTGTTTTGCCCAAATTGATGTTAGAGGTCACATGGGCAGGAAGAGTTAGTGTACACTGCTTGGCTATTACATTTAGAACCTATGATGACATCATCCAAGGCCGACCCAGAAATGATCATTTTTCTTGTCCTATTTTTTAAACCTGATTTCTACTTTATTTCTCAAGTCTTTTAAAGGCTTCGATTATCATTGGGATTTATAACGGATTACAATCTTTAAAAACCCAGATACAAGGAAAAATGGAAGTTAAAGCACCTACATATTGCTATGCCTGCTGCTGTCTAAAAGCAAGCAATTTAATTTAGACTGCTTATAAATAAGCCCACTTTTAAGTTCCTTTATGTAGAGGTTTCTTATAATCCCTTTGATGAGCAATTTTTCATTTGAAAGGAATGCTACACTGTGTAATAGAGATTTTAAAATGTCCAGTATGTATTTGCTAATGATTCTTGAGCACCTTAAAATATGCTTTTGAGTCTAGGTAAAGCATCATGAGATTATCAAATAATCATTATCTTCATGCCATGATATCTGTCAAAAGGAGAGATATGGTGCTTTAGAGAACTATGACTACTTACCACCGACTCGTATGAGACTTGTACCTTTATCCATACCTGTTCATGTTGAAATGAGAGGAGAAATGATAACAAGCTCTGAGCATCCGAACACCATCAGCGGTTTTACATGTGAAGCAGACATTATACCAAGTGGCTTTCCCCCTCTGGGACAGGTTCTCTTTTCTCTCTTGCCACACCCTCATTCCCACATCATATATTCATAACCTCTCCTACCTCCCAGCAAGAGATTACTACAGCCATGCCAGAATAATCTCACACTGGCATCTATGAACTCACCCAGGACTACTGTGTGTGTATCAGCCATCACAGTCTTCCTGTCTGTGGATGATAATTCCCTACTAGGCCACCTCAGGGCTATGGGCAGTGTCCTCAGGAACCCTCTGAATCCTGCAGTCTTCCTAGTGCCCATCCAGAGAACAGCTGCAACCAGTTTCTGTAATGAAGTTTTGATTTGCTAAAAGGCTCCTGCCCCTATATTAAGTTAAAAACAGAGTAGCTGATATGCTGTTGCTTTAGCCACAAAATAAGTTGTTTTTTGTGGGGCACCCTCTCTAAACGTAGTGCTTTGGAGTCATGGTTGGGATTGGTGGTAGTTTATCAGAGTTCAGTGGTATTTGTATCTAGTGGTTTTTAGAGAGGAAAAAAAATAGAAAGGAAAGGTATGGTGTTGTATGAATCCGTGTCCCATTTTGAACAATCTAACTATTGGTATGGATTTTTTAATGTATATTGCCAAGTACTACAATTCTACTACCCATTGTATTATTTTAAAGCCTAATGCCAATGGGAGTATATAAATCAGGATACTGGAATAGCATAGAATATTTAATTTTTAAAGATATATTATAAATCCTATTGTTTTATGGATCCCAGCTCAAATGAAAAAGACTAAAATGACATAAATGACATAAAAGTAAGAGCAAGATCATGGGAAAGTGGAAGTCCAGTATAATAAAAAAAAATCAAATCATTGTTGAAACCTTGCCTTACTTCTAATGGTTGGTGGCAATACTATATTTATTCGTTTATTTTGGTTTTATTCTTTCTTTAACATCTTTTAGTAGAGGCGCTAACAAGTCACAAAGAGGTCCAAAGATGAACAGGAAAAAGAAGGAATTTAGAAATTAGTTTTTCAATTACTCGATAAATAAATGATGAAATGCATATTTTCAGTTGGCTTGCAAACTGACAAAAATATTACTCTTCCTAAAATTTGTTTATGAGCCTACCTCTTCAACATGAGCCTAAAAGAGTCCTGGCTTTGTGCTTTTCCCCATTAGTATTACTTTCAACATTGTGCTTTTGAATGAAGTTATTGACGAGTACATGAAGAAGCCCATGGGCTATGGGCCTGTACTGCTACATGTCTTTATTATGTTAGCACCTTAAAACTGAGATTTTTGTATTATGTACTGCTGCACAGTTGCATTTGTAACAAAGGATAAGGAAGGACTATAAACCTTGATACCAGAGGAAACCCTAAGTAAACTTTAGATTGTAATTTTTTTTACAATTGTATAATTTTTATTATATTTTCTAAGGGCAGAGATTATTGTCTTTATTTTGAAGAATTAGGAAAAGGAAGGGCATTTCATGGCATCTTTATTTTAACCTTTCTTTTTCCTCTTCAGTAGGAAAGTTCATTCTGGGCTGATGTGTTATCTGGAAAAAGGAGTTGTTTGTGTAGTTCTGCAGAATTACTAATCTGACTTCTTGGGCCTTTGAGATGTGCCTTCCTTTATTTTTTATGGAAAGCCTAATATTTTAATAAAATTAGTGACTCATGAGGGTGTTTTCAGCTGTTGCTACATCTGATGTCATTTCTTCTGAAAACTTTATAATGTCCTGGGTTCTTGGCTGTTTCCATGGTAGAGATATTAATATCAAGAGCACCGTATCTATCAGAGTTCAGCTTTTGACTTTGTGAAGAAATTCTCACTGCCCCTCTTCCTAATGTATGTTCTAACACAATTTACCTGTGACTGCATTACACAGGCAAATTTATGTTAGAACACATGTCAGGGAGAAGGGCACAAGAGGGGAATCCCCAAGAAGCCATGTAGGAGAAAAGTATTATTGTTCTCTACATGAAAATATAGATTCTTCTACTTGGCTTTGCCAGATTTGATAGAAAAACTCATTAAAAGAGAGTCTTCATTTGACGTTTTTAAAATGCACCCTAATAATTCAGCTCATGGTGAAATTGGGTACCTGAATGAACTTGATACATAAGAATAAAACTTTGAGAGCTTCAGCAGTAAATCCTACTGTTTTAGCTCTCATGAGCCCAGTTCTGTTTCTAAATGCTTGAAAATGTGTTCTCTTCCTGGACAGTGTACCATAGGATGCTTATCAAAATATTGCACGTCTCTTTCCTTATTCTTGGCTTCTTAACTCATTACAGTCATTGCTGACACCATTTCTCACTTGTATTGTCCAGTCTACCTGTCCAACCCATATGATCAAAGTCTCTCAATAAATGTGTGTTGAATAAATGAATGAACAAATGAATGAAGTCACCTCCAGCCCTGCTATCACATAAGAATTTGGATATATAAGTTTGCATTTGAGAATTCTTCATGTAGCATATTCTTTTATAAAGGCAGAATTGTCTGTTATCAGTCATCACTTTTAGCAAAAACTTAAAAACAGTTTTTCCTTAGGTATTCTAAAGAATAGAATGTTAAATTTCTAATGCCAGAATGTGACTCACTGTATTCTTTTTAAGAACTTGCTATAAATTTCATTTGTTCTAAGTGCTGAGGTGGCCACTTTTATCATATGCATCATTTTGATTCTTACATATTATTAATCGTGTAAGTTGGCTTTGATCTCTTAAGAGGGTAACATTATCAGCCATCATGCTCTTGTTTAATGTTCAGGAAGTTGCTTATTAGCCTTCTAGTGCAGTGTTTTATACACGGTAGGGACATGCTGCACTTCGGATGAAGTGGTTTGTTTTGGGGCTGAATTTTGCTGCAATTAAATCAAGTAACATTGAACAGCTTTAGGAACCTTTAGAAAAAAGTTCTGGTCTTCCTTTCTATGACTTATTATTTATTATTTATTTGTTTATTATATTTTACATATTCTAGATACATGAAATGTGTAATAATTCAGATTCAGAAATTACATATAATCTTGTAATCCACAATCTAGATACAGATAGTTTTTTGTTCCTTAAATGTGCCCTTTCTCCTGGATCCACTTATTCTGATCTATGTCTCCATCACCAGAAATACTAAGTGGAGGGCAAAGGGATGTGCTTCGCAGAGCCTGGCATTAGAAGGAAGGAATCCAGCATACACTGAACATTTCCTGGGAGTCAGTCACCCTGCTAGGCACTTTCACATGTGAAAGTCCTCTGACCCTGAGGAAGACAGTAGTTGTTCCTCTCTCTTTACACATTAAGAAACTGAGAGACTTCGAGAGGTTCAGTAATTTGCTCAAGGTCAGTTATATAGTAAGAGATAGATGAGATTTTTCTTCATGCAACCTACTGGGTGCAGCAGGGCGGTACTGCCCACTTTTAGTTAATCACAGTTTTTGAGACTGCCATTGTAAAAACTGCAGTCACTACATCTTTCTAACTTTCTTCCATTTCAGACTCATTCAATTTGTAATTTACACTTACCACTTTCTGTAGCTTTGACTTTTTTGGGTGTTGATTCCCTCTATTACTTTGTAAAGAAAGTAGTCACTCTTTTTCTGCCTTGGTGATGCAAATTTCCTCAGGCAATTCAAGAACCGTAGGAATCCAAGGCCTTCTAAAAATTAAAGAAATAAATTATATGTGAAAGCACTTTTAAAACCATATGCCTGAAAAAGTTATGGGCAATTATTTTTTATTTCATTGACCAAATAGTGTATTCTTAAAACTCACAGTGTACACTTAAGACCCATAGGCACATATAACTGTAAATAACATATTTTTTATATATTTCATGTTAGACTTTACAACTGAAATATCTGGTCATACTTTTATTTAAATTCATCTATCCAGCTTGAACATGGAATTATAAAGCTTCACATCTCTATATGTACCCAAAAAGACAATTTAAAACTTAGAAAGTTTAGTTGTGACAAATGGAAGGTGATATTAGGAGTTCAAGAAGGTAATTATCTGCATTATGGGAAGCATTCAAAAGCAAAATGTCTCTCCTGGAATTCAGTGATGTACAATATAGCAGTTTGAGCTTTGTAATTTTTCTTTGCCACATCCTTGTACCAGGTGTGATCTGGTACAAGTAGAAGGCCACCCTCTTTACAGAGACCCACCCACCAATTAAGATAGAAAATGTTCTTGACACAACTCATTTCCCTTTTATCTTTAGGGAAATGACCATCCTGAGAATATTTTATTGGCTGTAAGCCAATGCTTATGGCAAGTTTTAAATGAGTCTCGATATCTTAGATTGTGCCATGCCTCAGCTTTGGGAATCTGATTAAAGAAGGAATACTAAAATAAGAAAAAATATCTAGCTAAAATATATCTAAAATTCATTACCCTAGCCCTGATACTTTACTGCCATATTTTTCTGAAAAACAGTTAAATTCAGAAAGGGCTAAATGGTATCCTTTCTATTGATTAGAATTGTTTTCTCCTTAAAGTTGTACTTCAGAAACATAGAGGCATGAAGAAGTAAAATTGATACATATATTTCAAACGACTTCCTTTCCTCCTTTTATCTTGAAATAGGTCCCTTAAAAAAGTACATTTTCTGATAACAAAATAGATCATTTATTTTCTTTAGAGGGTTAGGTGGCTTTTGGGTGATACTCTCCTTTTTTGGTCTTGAAATATCCTCTGCTCTAATTCCTAATACTTTAAAGAATATTATCCTTCAGAAAAGAGAAATGAATATGACACCTAGTGTTAGTTTCAGCTGGAAAGGGTTCAAAGTTTGGCTAATGTTTAATGGCGTATTTTGATAATACTATCTAGTTACAGAACAGCACTCTCTTGATAATGAGGATGCAATCTAGTATGCAGGGCCACCTTCTAAAAAGAACATAGAGGCTGGGCGCGGTGGCTCAAGCCTGTAATCCCAGCACTTTGGGAGGCCGAGGCGGGTGGATCACGAGGTCAAGAGATCGAGACCATCCTGGTCAACATGGTGAAACCCC
>NW_016107374.1:7140763-7143384 GCF_001604975.1 Cebus imitator | reverse complement strand
AAAAAAAAAAAAAAAAAAAAAAACTGAGATGGTATCACCTACCTCGTGAATGAAATGAATGAGTGAATGAGATGGTTTTGAGGACTAGGAAAAAAAATACAGAAAGATTATCTAACACAGTGCCCCCTACAGGTGAGCGTTCACAGAAACAGTAGGTAAACTGATGGTGAAGGTGATAGATAAAATTATGCCACAGGGCCCTTCTACTTTGCCTGGAAGCTTGTCTCCCATGAACCTGGTGACCTGAATTCTGTTTCCCACCCGAATTCAGGTTACACGACAGATCCATGAGCATGAGCAGGAGAACGAGTTGCGGGAACAGATGTCAGGTTATAAGCGGATGCGGCGCCAGCACCAGAAGCAGCTGATCGCCCTGGAGAACAAGCTGAAGGCTGAGATGGACGAGCACCGCCTCAAGCTACAGAAGGAGGTGGAGACGCATGCCAACAACTCGTCCATCGAGCTGGAGAAGCTGGCCAAGAAGCAAGTAGCTATCATAGAAAAGGAGGTCAGTGTGTGCACACACACCTTTATGCCACAACCAAGCCAGGCCTGTTGGGGTCAGTGGCAGGATGTTAGCAGGAGGCAGGAGTTGGAGATGGAGGAAAACTGTTGCTGGTGATGGGGGAGAAGGAATTGGGTTTCCAGATTTTATGGGGCTACATAAAATTGTCATTCAGAGCTAAAATAGCAACTGAAAATGTATATTACATTCATGTCCATTCAAATATATTCTGAGTATCAGTGCCTTGACGGTGGCCTGGGTACAAGTAAAGGGAAACAGGATGCTGCTATCTTCTGAGAACGAGCACAACACAAGTCTGTTTACTGTATCTGCCACACCCACAGTCCTTTTCAAAAGAAAACTGCTCTGTAGATAGTCTCTTATAGTGGTGATAATCCCTGCCTACAGCTGATGGGCCCCCGACCAAAGGGAGCAAATAATGAGTCCAGCAATTGTTTGAGTTTTCTAGGGAACATCTCTCTTCTCCATCCAGGTTCTAAACTAATTTTAAAAGCAGACAAGGCTAGGCATGGTGGCTTACACCCTATAATCCCAGCACTTTGGGAGGCCAAGGTAGGTGGATCTCTTAAGCCCAGAAGTTCAAGACCAGCCTGGGCAATGCGGCAAAACCCCACCCATCTCTACAAAAAATACAAAAATTAGGTGGGTATGGGGTCATGTGCCTGTAGTCCCAGCTACTTGGGAGGCTGAGGCAGGAGGATTGCTTGAGCCCAGGAGACAGAGGTTGCAATGAGCCGAGATTGTGCTACTGCACTGTAGCCTGGGTGACAGAGCAAGACCCTGTCTCAAAAAAAAAAAGAGGCAGATAGTCATAATATCATCTTCATTACTGATACATGTTAGGTACGAGAGATGATTTTTGTCTGCAGGAAAACAAAATTAAGCAGACTTGCCTGCCCAGGCAATGGTAAAAGTGAGTCACCTTTCCTGTCACCCCTGCCACACTATAAGACTTCCATAGTGTGGAAAAAATATGGTGGATATGTGCTCCCTGGGGATGAAGTGATTGGGGACATGGTGTCAGGGTGTTTCCATAACGGAGTTCATGTTCTCTCTCTCCACCCCCCACCCCCTGCGCCACACGTGTGTGTGTGTGTCCACATGAAAGGAACCATCAGGTTGTAGAAGAAACATTTCCCCAACAGCTGTCAATCTGTGAGGCAGTCTGGCATGAAAACCTCTGCCCAGACAGGGATGATGTTGATTAAAGAAATCAGTCAGATTCTTTCTTGGGATTTGACTTGGTAAATATGTTGTGAGAATTGTTCATAATGGAAGAATTGTCCATAATGGAAGTTGCAGGTGAAAAAGATACATAAAAATGAGCCATGAAGCATAATTCCCACTTTATCTTGTAAGTTACTCATCTTGCATATATACTTCACCCAATGGTTACCAGAAACAGATTTGGTCATTTTCAGGAGCCAGTATTTATTGGATTACCTTTTATGTAGTCTGTGTTTGATTCATTTAGGACCCTAAAAAGTGTCATGATGTGTGACTGTTGTGGATTGCAGCAGGTGCCTAAGAAAACAAAATGCCAGGCCTGGCATAGCGGCTCACGCCTGTAATCCCAGTACTTTGGGAGGCCTAGGTGGGTGGATCACCTGAGGTCAGGAGTTTGAGATCATCCTTGCCAACATGGTGAAACCCTGTCTCTACTAAAAATACAAAAATTAGCCGGGCGCATTGGCAGATGCCTGTAATCCCAGCTACTCGGGAGACTGAGGCATGAGAATCACTTGACCTCGGGAAGTGGAGGTTGCAGTGAGCCAAGATCGTACCACAGCACGCCAACCTATGTGAGAAAGCGACACTGTCTCAAAAAAAAGAGAGAAAAAGAAAACAAAATGCCATTAGCTCTCCAATTACACTTGAGATGATCCCACTGGAAAATCTGATAGTTGGGGTAATTAATCAGTTAGAGTTTGATTCTTGGAATAAAACTGGCCAGTGTAGTTATTTATACATTTTGGCAACTTAACCTTTGGGCTACCAACAATATGTTTTAAAAACCTTTATTGCCGGGCGCAGTGGCTCAAGCCTGTAATCCCAGCACTTTGGGAGGCCGAGGTGGGTGGATCACGAGGTCAAG
>NW_016107374.1:7116074-7139338 GCF_001604975.1 Cebus imitator | reverse complement strand
AAAAAAAAAAAAAAAAAAGAAGTACCTAAAATGCTGTTAAAACAGATTGCTAACCCTCCCCTAGATTTTCAGATTTTAAAACTCTATCACTGTTTACTCGTAGATTTTCTGGGGTAGAGCTTGAAAATGTGCATTTCTAACAAGTTTCCAGATGATGCTGATGCTGCTGGTTCAGGGACCACATTTCAGGAACTATTGATATAACTCTAAGCCATCCTTGTCTACTTCCTATGTGTTTTCCCCACACCAGTCAAAGTGATCTTTTCAAACTATAAATCTGGTCATACTACTTCATAGTTTTGAAATCCAGTGCCTTCTTATTGCTTTTAGGATAAGTCAGAATTCTAGAAGTCCCTACACAGCCTCCTCCTAGCCTACTAATAGGGGCACCCACACCAGTGCTGCCCCTGCCCTCAACCCACTCCTTGCTGCACCAGCCATGGTCACCTTTCAGTTCCTCAAATTTATCAAGCTCCACCCTTCCCCAAGGTCTTTGCACATACTGTTTCTTCTGCCAAGATGTTCTCCCTACCCGCAAGCGTTCCCTGACCACAATTCTGCTTGGTTACTTCCTGCTTCTCCTTATAAGACCTAGGATTGGTTATTAGGATCTTAACTCAAATATCACTTCCCTAGGGAAGCCTTTTCTAACTGCCTCAACCAAGACAGATGTCTCTGGTTTCCTAACACTAGAAGTTTTAATTATACATTTGTTTAATGATTATTCCAGCTACTTACTCTACTAACTGGTAAGCATCATAAGAGCACAGACCATGTTTTTGTTTGCTCACAACTGTATCCCTATGCCCTCTACATGTGAATATTTGATAAACGCATGCTTGACTCTGGAATATTTGGTTGAAGACCACTAGTGGACTTAGAAGTTCTTCCCAAAGAACTGCACTTTGATCTGAAAGCTCAAATTTCTTCAATTCTCCCTTTACCAGTACTTACAGGTGAATCGTCTGAAGTTCCATGGACTTTTCTTCTCATAAGCCTTAGAGTTTCTTATTTGTAGACTTACTAAGTATATCAAGGTTTAATAAAATTCAATATGGGGCATTGTTTTAGTATATATAAAATCACGTGTTTGAGCTCATATACTAAACTGTAGGTTAGCAATACAGGGCTTAGCAAGGTTCTCCTCCAGTTCTTTTTTCGTTTTTAGTTAGGAAGTGAAAGCGAGGGGTTTGGGGTGGGCCTAGGAATTGTTTGCCCTGCCCTGCTAAGCTGCTGGTAGTTGTTAGACCTAACAGAAAATTGTATTTTAGTCACACTGGCTGAATGGGTTGTGACACCATAAAGTCTTGAAAACCAGAGAATTGCCCAACTCAGAAAGTTCACATTCTTTCCATTTTCTCTCTGAATTATTGGCTTGAGCTTAATTATTATATCATAATAGGATTGCTGGATCACAGAGATAGCCTAAGAAACTTTGAGGTTTTCCTCCACTCTAAATACATTCCTTGGCCGGGCACGGTGGCTTATGCCTGTACTCCCAGTGTTTTGGGAGGCCGAGGTGGGTAGATCACCTGAGGTCAGGAGTTCAAGACCAGCCTGGCCAACCTGGCGAAACCCCATCTCTACCAAAATACAAAACATTAGCCAAGTGTGGTGGCGAGCGCCTATAATCCCAGCTACTCGGGAGGCTGAGGTAGGACCAATTGCTTGGATACAGGAGGCGGAGGTTGCAGTGAGCTGAGATCAAACCACTGCACTCCAGCCTGGGCAACAGAGAGAGACTCTATCTCAAAAAAATATAATAAAAAAATAAAATAAATAGATACCTTCCTTATTTCTAACTCTCTGTGTCTATTCTATGCAAAGCTAATATTACTTCTTCTGAAGTAAAGCTTAGTTCAGACTATTTAAAGTGGCGTGTATATTTTGATATTGATATACTTAGAGGTATTGTCCTTTGAATGACAAAACAAAAAAAATCTCCACTTTTGATAGATAATAGGAATATGGCTAATACAGAATGATAGATGGTCCAAAAATAATTTATTCTTGATTTTGGAGTCAATTTTTGTGATGATATTTGAATGGGGGTCTGTAATCCAGTGGTTAATGCCAAACCAAGTAATAAAGTCATGGCATGTAAAGATGAATCCCCCAGGCTTCCTGTTGTGATCCCAGCTTACTCTGAAAACAACACTTTGTCTTGTCAATTCTAAGATTTCACTTACAGCTTCACTGGAACAGGATAGTTGAAAGTTGATTTACAGAGACTTCTTGGCTAAGAGATTAAATAGTCTATGATATCTGCATCACAACACATTAAGTGAAATAGGTGTTAGCAATTTTTTTTTTTTTTTTTTTTTTTGAGACAGAGTCTCGCTCTGTCACGCAAGCTAGAGTACAATGGTGCGGTGTCAGCTCACTGCAACCTCCGCCTCCCTCAAGTGATTCTCTTGCCTCACCCTCCCGAGTAGCTAGGACTGTAGGCATGTGCTACCACACTCAGCTAATTTTTGTATTTTTAATAGAGACAGTGTTTCGCCATGCTGGCCAGGCTGGTCTCAAACTCCTGACCTTGTGATCCACCCGCCTTGGTCTCCCAAAGTGCTGGGATTACAGGCGTGAACCACTGCGCCCAGCCAGGTGTTAGCAATTAAAGGAGATTTTAGCTGAGTGAGCAGTTAATCAAATGAACAAAGAAGCGTATACTGTACTTTTTTTTTTTTAAATTTTTTTTACTTTCAGATCTGGGATACATGTGCAGAACGTGCAGGTTTGTTACATAGGTATTCATGTGCCATGGTGGTTTGCTGCACCTATCAACCTGTCATCTAGGTTTTAAGCCCCACATCCATTAGGTATTGGTCCTATACTGTACTTTCTTAACAAGTAGTCTTGTTTTCACCATAATTTAACATCTTAACTATTCTGATTCACTGCTTTTTTTTTCCTTTGCTCAGATGTTCTGGAAAAATTGTGAATTTTGTCCTTTTGAAAATATAGATGGTTTGTTTACTCTGTAATCCAAAATGAAGAATGCTTTTTCCTAAAATTCAAACTAGTGGCATTTGCATAGTCACCTCTTCTCTTTGGAACCTGTCTACTTCTCTCAGTCTTGTCACTACTTCCTTTGTCCAAGCTACTATCATCTCTCTTGCCTGGATCTTTGCAATAGCCTCCCAGCTATCTTCATATGTTCTTGCCTCCTTCATTCTGTTCTCCCCATGGCAGCCAGGGTAATCATTTTGAAATGTATCTCATTACGACACTCACATACATGAAATCCGTTTCTCCTATACTAAAGATCAGTGTCCTTACATTGGTCTGTAAAGCCTCAATGATCCTGCCTACCTGGCCAGACTCATCTCATGTTACATTGCACCAGCCACTCTGACCTTCTTTCAGTCCTTGATGGCGCCATGTTTCCTCGTGCACCCCTAGGGTTTTGCACGTGCTATTTTCTCTGCTGAGGATATTCTTCCCTCTCCTTTTCCACTGGTTAACTCCTGCTAATTTTTCAAATTTCAGCTTAGTTGTCACCCAGATTAAATATTTTATATTCTTATGGGACCAACTATGTCCTCTTCAAAGCAGTGATCACAGTAATTTCTGCGGTTCTTTAATTTTTGATTCTATAATGTAAAGATGCATGGTGGCAGATATCATGGTCTTTTACTCAACTTTGTATCCTGTATCTTTCACAGTGCCTGTCACATGATAGAAGCTTAGTAAATTTGTGTTGATTGAATGAGTGAACAAATAATTTCTGAGAGTAAGATGCCAAAGATACAGAAACTCACAAGTGTCCCTCTCACTTAATGCTCAATGGGCAGAAAACAGGAGGAGGATGTGTAACACCAGACTTTTCTGTGCTTACGTTTGCATTGGCTTTCCAAATAACTTAATCTTCAGTTGCAATAGGCTGTTACAATCCCTTTCCTTTAGTGGAACCGTCTTGGTTTTTGTTTTTTCTTTTTAGGAAATGAATGAGGACCATAGCACACCCAAGAAAGAGAAGCAAGAGCGGATCTCCAAGCATAAAGAGAACTTGCAGCACACGCAGGCTGAAGAGGAAGCCCACCTTCTCACTCAACAGAGACTGTACTACGACAAAAACTGTCGTTTCTTCAAGCGGAAAATAATGATCAAGCGGCACGAGGTGGAGCAGCAGAACATTCGGGAGGTATTTATTACGCTCATAACTATTGTCACTGGCATAGGAGACAGTAAGCTATGTGAGGCTTGTCACCACGTCTGCCTTGTCCATTCCTGTATCCCTAGCCTTTAGCACAGGGGCTAACACAGAGTCAGTATACAAAAAAAGTCACAGAATGAACTTACTGTTGATTAGAGGAAGCCCACTCACAGAACAAGGAATCAACTCCTTCTATATACATGGAATAGAATTGTATTAAACTCCTGTTATAAGCCATATCACACAATGAAGAATCAAAAGAAGTAGAATCGAGAATTTATGCTTTCAGCGTGCTTGTCAAGGACTTGTGTTTTTGTGACTCCGTGTAAAACTTTTAAGTAACATTTTGTTGCTCTAGAACTAAATTCATTTATTCAGTCATCCAGCACTCTTTAGAGTGAGCACTAAACATCAGGGATACCAAGCAGCTATACTCCCTGCCTTCCAATGGCTGGAGTCTAAGAGCAGAAAAAAACGTGTAACAGACTAGTTACAATACGATATGTTAGGTACCATGTTAGACGTGGAAATAAAGTATCGTTGGCATACAATCATGAGAGGGCTTAGAAGACTCTGCTGTTGATGAAAAGATGAGTGTGACTAGAGTTCTCTGTGTTGGGAGTGGAGGGCAGAACGATGTTAGTTGAAAACAGAATGTAGATACCCTTGTTTAAGGCAAGGTATTTCAAGTTTAGCCTGAAGGCAGTGCATGGCCATCAGAGATTTTTAAGCAGGGGAGTGACATGATGAGACATTTCTTTGTTTTGAAGAATTAGTGCATCAGCCGGGCATGGTGGCTCATACCTGTAATCTCAGCACTTTGGGAGGCTAAGGCAGGCGGATCACTTGAGGTCAGGAGTTCGAGACAACCTGGCCAACATGGTGAAACCCCATCTCTACTAAAAATACAAAAATTAGCTGGGTGTGGTGGCATGTACCTGTAATCTCCCAGCTACTCAGGAGGCTGAGGCAGGAGAATCACTTGAGCCCAGGAGACAGAGGTTACAGTGAGCCAGGATCATGCCACTGCACTCCAGCCTAGTTGACAGAGCGAGACTTTGGCTCAAAAAAAAAAAAAAAAAAAGAAAGAATTAGTGCTTCACTATGAGAGAGTGGCGGGAGTCATGAAAAGCAAAGTGCAGCGAGGTCAGCCAGGATGCTCTTTTTCCAGTTCTAGCCTGGAAGAGGCTGTGGGGATAGAGGCAGTTAGATCTGAGTGACATTTCTTAACTCAGAACTGACAGTTAATTCTGACCAAATAGATATGGGAATTTCAAAAGAGGAAGTCAAAAGTGACTTCCAAGTTTCTAATTTGGAAGGTTGAATAGATATGCTGGTATTCACCAAGATGAGAAATACAGAATACTGCGTTCAACAGAAAATCATTGTGATCTGGAGTAAGCAGAGAAAACTTCATAAATGACCTAGCACAGTGGCAACAGTATCAAAGTCTGACAAAAAGCCAGTGTTAGCCTACATGAGGGAAATAAGCACTTCGGGCACAGTTAATGCAAAAGTGAATTGATAGCAGCTTGTTGGAGAGCCGCGTTGAAATGAGAAGGAAAAAGGGTGAAGCAAACTGAGATGTATTAATACATGTAGGCCAGGCTTGGGCTCCTTATGCGTGCTATCTTGTTGGAAGAGGGAGAGCTACGAGCTGCTGAACATTTTTTTTTTGGAGACAGAGTCTTTTCCTGTTGCCTAGGCTGGAGTGCAGTGGTGCAGTCTCAACTCACTGCAACCTTCACCTCCCAGGTTCAAGTGACTCTCCCACTTCAGCCCCCTCAAGTAGCTGGGACTACAGGCACACAATGCCACACCAGCTAATTGATATATTTTTAGTAGAGATGGGGTTTTACCATGTTGCCCAGGCTGGTCTCGAACTCCTGAGCTCAAGTGATGTGCCTGCCTCAGCCTCCCAAAGTGTGAGGATTAGAGGCATGAGCCACCGCATCCAGCCTGCTGAACATTTTTGAGAAGGGCAGTGACATGGCCAAAATTTTACTTTAAAGAGATTAGCCCAGCTTGACAATAATATACAGAATGATTTGAACATGAATTCTCAATGGGGCTGATGATGCCCCCAGTGGGTGAAAGTGTTGGGGTGGGGGGTGTCTTAGATGCTATTGTAGCTTCAGAGCACTGCAGTGCACCAACAGATACACAGTCTGCCTGTGGTATTAATATTTCGGTGGTGGGGATGATTAAGGGAGAAAAAGACTAAAAAGGCTCCTTATAGGGGCAATAATGAAAAACAAAAAAGCTTGAGAAACACAGAATTAGAGAGAAGAGGCTGAAAGCAAGGAGATCAGGTGGCAGGAAATAGGGTATGGACAAGGCTGGTGTAGTAGTTGTCAGAGGTGGAAATGCAATTTGAAGTTTAAAGTAAACAGGACTTGACATATACTAAGGTATGAGAGAAAAGGTAAAGACATCATCAAAATTATTTCTAGGGCTTAACACTAGGAGAAATGAAAATGTAGAAACAGAAAATTACAGAGAGGTTTTGGTAAGAAGCTGATTCAGGCCGGGTATGCTGGCTCCTGCCTATCATCCCAGCACTTTGGGAGGCTGAGGCAGGTGGATCACTTGAGGTCAGGAGTTCGAGACCAGCCTGCCCAACATGGTGAAACCCCATCTCTACTAAAAATACAAAAATTAGCCGGGTGTGGTGGTGGGCGCCTTTAATCCCAGCTACTTAGAAGGCTTAGGTAGAAGAATTGCTTGAACCTGAGAGGCAGAGGTTGCATTGAGCTGAGATCGTGCCATTGCACTACAGCCTGGGCAACAAGAGCAAAACTCCATCTCAAAAAATAAAAAATAAAATTAAATAAAAAGCTGATTCAGTACTGCACATTTTGAGTTTGTCAGAAGTCAAAAAATCAAAATGAAAAAGGCTAATGGCCAGTTGGAAATAAGTTATTTGGGATTCTTTTCATGTGTCAGTTGTTACGCTAATAATAGATATTGGGAGGAAGTTTGAGCCTAAGGGGACAATCTGTGTCAATAAAAGTTATAGAAGACAATTACTCCCAAAAATGATAGAAACTATATCTGTGACTTCATTAGTATTAGGTTCTAGCCAGCTGAGCAAAGAATAACTCTGTAAGGGTATTTTTCTTACAAGTTTAGACTTTCCTCTGTTTAGTCTTATTCCAGAGCCCACCCTCATGAAAATGTTCAAAGCTTTTTTATTTACAAAAGTAATTCAAGAACACTGAAAATACACAAAAACAGAAAAATGTAAAGCTAAGTAGTGAAAGTTCTTTTTAGCAGCTTTCTTGAGATATCAACATATAAAAATTGTATATATTTAAAGAATACAACTTGACGTTTTGATATATGTATGCATTGTGAAATCATCACCACGTTAAAGCTAACTAACGTATCCGTTACCTCCACATAGTTACATGTGTGCATGTGTGCGTGGGGATGGGTAGGGAGATTTAATTTAAGAACTGTCCTCTTAGCAAATTACAAGCATGCAATACGACATTGTTAACTATCGTCACCTTGCAGTGAGTGCGTTAGATCTCCAGTAATTATTCATCTTGCATCACTGGAGCTTTTACCATTTGACCAGCATCACCCCATTTCCACCTTTTTGTTAATCCCATTCCACCCAGTCTTTACCCACAAACAGTCTCCATTAATTTGGCATAGAAATTTCTGGATTTTTTTTCTATATACATAATACAGCTATATTATATATGACTTTACAAAAATGAGATTACTTTTGTATCAGTAGGGTTATTTGATTTACAAGCAATAGAAATAAACTCTGGCCAACTTAAGCCTGGAAAGGAATTTATTGGAAGGATATGAGGTAGGTGACAGAGCTGAAGAACCAAGCTGGAAGACATGAAGAGTCACGCTGGAAAAGCAACTTCCATGACATAGAGAGCAAGAGTTCATGGGCACTGCCATTTGGATATACCTCCTCCAACCACTTTTTATCTTTGTATCATTTCTGTTCAAGATTCAAATTCCTAGGAGAGACAGAACTTGATTGGGTCATGTGCCTATGCCTTACTCAACCTTCTCCCCGATTCCAGATATAGGGTGGAGTCATTTTGCCAAAAAAAGGGGAAAAAAGGAGCCTGTAAACAGAAGCAGGAAAAAATGGATGCTGAGCTTACAAAAAATAGCAGATGTCCACTTTACTGTTTTATAACTCTTTTCTCCGTTTACCACCTAGCACATACAGCTCTGCCTCATTCTTTTTAATTGAATAGTATTTTGTTGTATGACTGCAATATAATTTATTTAATGAGACACTTCTCAGTGGACATTTTGTTGACGTTTTACAGTATTATTAACAATAATACAAGAACATGTTTGTACATAGATATTTTACATATAAACAAGTATTTTGTGGGCTATATTTTCAGAAGTGGAATTTCTGGGTCAAAGAATGCGTACATCTAAATTTTTTAAATAGATATTGCCAAATTGCCCTCTAAAGGGGTATGCTCCCACCAACAAAGCATAAGAATGCCTGGTTTCCTGTAACTTTGCCTA
Organism: Cebus imitator; assembly: GCF_001604975.1. Taxonomy (NCBI): domain Eukaryota; kingdom Metazoa; phylum Chordata; class Mammalia; order Primates; family Cebidae; genus Cebus; species Cebus imitator. The sequence goes on along the minus strand of NW_016107374.1, from coordinate 7,130,661 downwards.
AAGGATTGAGTATTAGCCATCCTTTTAATTAGTGAAAACGCTTAAGAGGATCACTGAAACTGGGTTGAGCCCCTTACTCTGTCACAACCACACACACACTCAGCGTTTTCTGACCAGTGTTGAAACTAAGAACTGAAACTAAGAAGGCATTAAATATCATAGGCTGACAGTATCTCTATTTAAAAGTTAGAATTCTCGTTTTTACTCAACCCCAGTGAGCCTGAGCATAAAAATTTGGCATGAGTGAAATCAGCTGCTTGTAAAGAAGTCAATACTACTTCCATTGGAGTTAGAATGCTTGAAACACAGTGGACATTGACTGAGGGAAAGGAAGCTACATGTCTCTTACCTCACACTCCCTCCAGGGCCTATACTTGCATGTGTGTGTGTGTGTATGTGTGTATTATATACACATATGTGTGCATTATATACATATACACACACACACATACACATATATATATAGACATACACGTTAAGCACATGGGTGGGCAGAATGACCTGTATCCATTCAAAATTGGTTTTTAAATTAATTTAAAAACCAATTTTGAATGGATACAGGTCATTTCTGCCCACCCATGTACTTAATTTGCCCACCCATGTACTTAATTTTATTGAATTTGTGTCAGCTAATGGTGCACATGATGGGACTCTAGTGTGTATATTGTGTCATTTGTACAAATAAAGCAACATTGTATCATGTCTAGCCAGAGCAAAGAATTCTTCAAAATATTTTATCACAGACTGAAAAAGTACAAAACAGGAAAATAGGTAATTTATTAGAACATTTGTATTTTTCTTTTTTCTTTTTTTGAGACAGAGTTTCGCTCTTGTTGCCCAGGATGGAATGCAATGGTGCAATCTCGGCTCACTGCAACCTCCACCTCCCGGGTTCAAGCAATTCTCCTGCCTCAGCCTCCCAAGTAACTGGGATTACAGGCATGCGACACTACACCTGGCTAATTTTGTATTTTCAGTAGAGATAGGGTTTAACCACGTTGGCCAAGCTGGTCTCGAACTCTTGACCTCAGCTGATTTACCTGCGTTGGCCTCCCAAAGTACTGGGATTACAGGTGTGAGCCACTGCGCCAGGCCTCAATTATTGGAACATTTCTAATGGAAAATACTGAGAAGCTAAATACCCAAGTTTTAGCCTCAGTTCTTTTTATAGAAGTTACATAAACTTATGTTAGTCCCTCAACTCCCAAATGCCTACTAACACATATAAAAGGGGTACATTCTTATAGTCTTAGCACCTCATAGGGTGGCAATTTGGATTGAATGAGATGTATGGAATAACTTTTAAAAATAGAAAGCATATTATACCTTATTAGGTAGGCACAGCATTGGCCTCATAATAATCTGAATAATTTTTCCCCCATGTCTCAAATATTAAAGGTAGCCTATCATCTTATACCTCAGCAACTCAGATGTACAAATTAAAGGTAAAGGGAACAACTTGTAGCAGAAAAACTATTTTAGTATCATGTTTTTCTTACTCTTCTAATAGATTATAAAAACTAGATTTAAGATATTATATGCCAGATATTCACTTCTGAATACTGAAAAATAATGACATATTTATGTATTCTGAAACACTTTCTTATGGTCTTTCATGTTATCCTTACAAGTATGATAGTTCACAATGGGTGCAGCCATCCTCACTTTACACCTGAAATGTAGATTGAGAGACTTGTCCCAAGCCATACATAATGATTTACAGAGGAGCTAAAACTGACTCACACCCCGAGCACTTTTCCATTGACTCTCAAACTTTCATATGTATCAGAATTAGCTGAGTAACTTATTGTAAAGACCAGCTGCTTGTAACACAGGTAATTCAGATGTAGGTATTTTGTGGACAATATCATGAAGCATTTCATTAAGCATGCAGAGAAGCACTTGATTTCTTCTGAAGGTGTTTGCTTGCTTTGTGTCAGGAGCCCACGAGTTTCAGGGCTCCTGGCAGCTCAGACTCACTTTGCACTTCTCAATTTAGGAAAATGTGGGGATGGATAAATATCCAGTATTGGGACTCCTGGACCTCAATGAAAGCTCTCGTAAAGGGCTTTCCTTGGCTTGGTCTGGGTGGTTGGCCTGGGAGAACTTTCATCTGTGGGAAGGGCTCTCTGTCCTTTGGTGCCACCTAGGGGCCAGTTACTGATTTGTAAAAAAGAAATTTGATGGGCTAGCTAAAGAGAAAAAATAAAACAAAGGAAAACACAGGAGGAGATTGGGAGAGTTACTCTAGAAGGTTATTTTTTATTCCTTAAAAAAAAATTAAATTGCATTTATACTTTTGTTTTTTTCTCCTTGTAAGATCCCTGACAGGGTGTATGTGTTCACTGTTCTATTCCTAGCTCCTACAACAGTGCCCAACACATAGTAAGTGCTCAGCAACTATTTGTTGAATAAATGAGTGAATGATTGGTGACTGTGCTCTGGTACTAGATGCTATGCTATTAAAAGGACTTCTCTTCAAATCAATAGAGGGCCCAAGTGTGCAAGATATTTCTAATCATGCCAGTAGAGAAATGTTATTGATATATCTATTAAAATAAATAACTTGCATTTTCTCCCGTAGAGGATGCCATCAGAGAAAAGAGATATTCTGTGGTTCTAATTTAAAGTGCAGCTCAGGCCAGGGCACAGGGGTCTATAATCCCAGCACTTTGGGAGGCCGAGGCAGGTGGATCACTTGCGGTCAGGAGTTTCAGACCAGCCTGGCCAACATGGTGAAACCCCATCTCTACTAAAAATACAAAAATTAGACAGGTGTGGTAGTGGGCACCTATAATCCCAGCTACTCGGGAGGCTGAGGCAGGGGAATCGCTTGATCCCAGGAGGCGGAAGTTGCAGTGAGCTGAGATCTCACCATTGTACTCTAACCTGGGCAACAAAAGCGAAACTCCATCTCAAATATAAATAAATAAAAATAAAGTAAAGCTCAAAGCTTTCTCCTTTCCTTGACCTTGTTAATAGTAATACCACTAGTATTACTATTAGTGGTAATAGTCCACTATTACCACTAATAGTAATGGTTCATGCCTGTAATCCCAGCACTTTGGGAGGCTGAGGTGGGCAGATCACCTGAAGTTGGGAGTTTGAGACCAGCCTGACCAATATGGATAAACCCCATCTCTACTAAAAATACAAAATTAGCCAGGTGTGGTGGTGCATGACTGTAATCCCAGCTACTCAGGAGACTGAGGCAGGAGAATCACTTGAACCCAGGAGGTGGAGGTTGCTGTGAGCTGAGATCATGCCACTGCACTCCAGCCTGGGCAAGAGCCAAACTCCTTCTCAAAAATAGTAATAATAATACCACGCTTTTTGCAGTGTAAAATCTTTACCCTTTTATAGCGTTCATCACTTACCCATCCTTGGTCTTTTTTTTTTTTAATTTGCACATAAAACATTTCCTGGCTGAGCATGCCTGTAATCCCAGCACTTTGGGATGGGAGGATGGCTTGAGTCCAGAAGTTTGAGACCAACCTGGGCAACATAGTGAGACCCCATCTCTACCAAAATAAAAAATAAAAACAATTATGTCCCTGTATTAATTAAAGGTTTTTTGTTTGCATATTAACTGAAATTTATTTGAGCTAGCTTAAGCCAAAACCAGGGAAATTACAACAGACATATCGGAATGTCTCATAAAATCGAATAGCAGTAATACAGCTGGACTTACAGGAGGTCTTAGAAGCAGTAAGCAACTTAGGCATCAGTATATTCCCTTCACTTCTCTCTTTTTCATTTCTTCTTGCTCTGAAGCCTAGCTTTCTCTAATCCTCAGCCCTCATAGAAACAGATGACTACCACATATGTGGTTTTTATATGCCTCAATTCCAGCCACACATAGAGATTAACTGGTTCTGAATGTCAATTCCAAATTCCTAGTAGAGAAAATAAATTGGCCCAGGTTGGGCCACGTATCTAAATCTGATTCAGTGAGCTTTGAGCAGAGTATATACTTCAATAAATGTCTAGTGCACTTCCCTAATGGAGTGTCAGTGAGTTGAGCACAAAAGTCATGGTTTAATAAACATTTTTATGTACTGAGAGTACATTGTTCAGATCTTCATATATAGTGCTGTTTCGGAAATATTCTTCAATTGGTGAATGAAAAGTTTTCACCAACTTCCCCTTTCTAGTTTGCTTTCCTTTCTTCCTTCAACAACAAAGAAAGAAAGAAAGGAGTAGCACTGAAAAGAACAGAGTGATTGGATCTATAAATGATCAAACAGACTGTAATACAGAAGATGAAAAGGGACAGATCTCATCTGTTTTTTTCCCGGCATGTCTTGAACTCTGAGATTTTAAAAAATAGATAATTGACCTACTTCTGATTTGTGCAAAAACAGCGTATTTCCCAGAAAGCTAAGACTATTGCAGATATTATCAGTTTAATTCTCAATCTTGATTGCATATCGGAACCACCTGGAGAACTCTTTTTTTTTTTTTGAGACGGAGTTTCGCTCTCGTTACCCAGGCTGGAGTGCAATGGCGCCCTCGGCTCACCGCAACCTCCGCCTCCTGGGTTCAAGCCATTCTCCTGCCTCAGCCTCCCGAGAAGCTGGGACTACAGGGGTGCACCACCATGCCCAGCTAATTTTTGTATTTTTGGTAGAGACGGGGTTTCACCATGTTGACCAGGACAATCTCGATCTCTTGACCTCGTGATCCACCCACCTCGGCCTCCCAAAGTGCTGGGATTATAGGCGTGAGCCACCGCGCCCAGCCGAGAACTCTTACCAACACTGACATCAGGATCCCACCCCAGACAGTTACGAGAATTTCAGCCTGTGAGATTCAAGCATCTTGTGTTTGAAAAGTTTCCTCACATGATTTTTATGGGCAGCCAGGGTGTAGAACCACTAGCTTCACTGGAGAAACATTTGTGAAGACCTATGCTAGCACATCACCTAACTAAGGTTCACAGCAGCTCTGTGAGGTAAGAGGGGGTCAAGTAGAATGAATCCCATTTTACAGATAGCACAGTTGTGATTGCTGTGAAGTTGCCCATTTTGTAAGTGGTGGACCCAGGAACAGAGCCTAAAGCTCAAGAGATTGTTAATTTCATTTCATTTCATTAAGTCCTGCTGCCAAACACTAATGGGTTTAATTAAGAGATAGGGGCGGGCCAGGCGCAGTGGCTCATGCCTGTAATCCCAGCACTTTGGGAGGCCGAGGCAGGTGGATCACAAGGTCAAGAGATTGAGATCATCCTGGCCAACATGGTGAAACCCTGTCTCTACTAAAATACAAAAATTAGCTGGGCATAGTGGCACACGCCTGTAGTCCCAGCTACTCGGGAGGCTGAGGCAGGAGAATCGCTTGAACCTAGGAGGCAGAGGTTGTAGTGGGCCAAGATCACATCACTGTACTCCAGCCTGGCACCTGGGGACAGAGCGAGACTCTGTCTCAAAAAAAGAGAGAGAGAGAGAGAGAAGTGGTTAGCAGTGGCATTCCTTGCCATCCCTCATTTAGTTGTGCATTCCTTCCAATTCATCTCCATTCACCTCTCTCCATTTATCTTTTGTTCCTGGATGCAGGAACTAAATAAAAAGAGGACCCAGAAGGAGATGGAGCATGCCATGCTGATCCGGCATGACGAGTCCACCCGAGAGCTAGAGTACAGGCAGCTGCACACGTTACAGAAGCTACGCATGGATCTGATCCGTTTACAGCACCAGACTGAACTGGAAAACCAGCTGGAGTACAATAAGAGGCGAGAAAGGGAACTGCACAGAAAGCATGTCATGGAACTTCGGCAACAGCCAAAAAACTTAAAGGTAAGAGGAGATAGCATTTCCCTGTTTGCTTCTGGACAGTGTTGGACCAGATCAATGGTTTCTATACTGGAAGTGTCAGAGTCACCTGAGCAACTTTTCAGACTCAAAATTTCTGTGCCCCACATCTATTGCATCAGAATCTCCAGTTGTAAAGCACAGAGTCTGTATTTAAGCTCCTAAAAAAGAGATGTGGCAGGCTGGTTTGGAAACTATGATTCTACTACATTGTCTATCAGTTTGTCATCATGTCCATTATGGAATTTCTCTGAGCGCTTCATGACCTGCCCTCTTCAAAACTGGACTAATAGCAGTTTATAGTTCTAATCCCAGGAAATAAGGAAGTTATATTGGCCTTAGGTACTTTGAGCACTGCTGTATTGAGAAAGACTCTAAAGCCACATCCAAGTTTAGGAGGAAAGAATGTCATTTATTAGTGATGTCTGTCATGGTCATCGGAACGAATCTACAATTGCCAGGCATTTACCACTTCTGCACTAGAGAGGCAGAGATACAGAGGAACTCCTTTGGCCCTCACTGCTTCCAGCTAATTTTAGCTGACTGCTAATTAACAAGCTCCACATACTAAGCCATTGCTATATATCAGTGAGGACATTGTCAGTGTTGGCACAGACATGAGGCCAACCTTGACCACACTGGCTCTGCATCTCTTCAGTGAAGTCCTAAGCTAAGCAGTGATTTCTATCACCATAAGTCCTCAGAGTGTTCATGAAGTGCATACATGACTATGGGCAACCTGATGGAATGCCTTCTGGGCTTAAAATTATATACTCTACCTTCTCCTTGCCCAAATGCACATTTGATATTGCTACATGCAAGCGCAACCTCTTAATGGGGGGGGAAAAACTGTAAAACACTTTTCTCTTTCAGTTTACACTGACATTCAGTGGAAATGGGTTAGGATATGAGGTACTATCCATATGTTCTCCTTTATGGAGTTGATAAGAAATTGCTATAAACCAGAGCAGTGAGAGCTGGCTTATATAATGCTATCCCCTCTCTCACTTGGAAACAGGGTGAAATATAAAAACAAAAATAAGGAAAAAAAACATTGAACAATGGGAGACACTGAAGACTCTGACTAGGAAAGCATGAAAAGAATTGTCCCCTTTCAACAAGCCAGGCTTCATAATATCCCTCAATCTGCTTAGAGTCCTCATCCCCTTATGACAATCCATATTTTCTTTGAAGCTGTTTGTAAATTCAAAATTACTTATATTCATTCACTATAAAACCAAAAGTGTAGGTAGGTTTAACTCTTGTCTGTGTCATACATGCTGCTTCATTTTTAATGATTAGCAACAGGGGTCACTGCACCAAAAAACAGATGGTCTCAGCACTTGTATTATATCGTTATGGTTGAAAGCTTTCCGTTTTTACTGATGTGTCTTTATTTTTCCTTTGTCATTTTTTCTACCCAGGCCATGGAAATGCAAATTAAAAAACAGTTTCAGGACACTTGCAAAGTACAGACCAAACAGTATAAAGCACTCAAGAATCACCAGTTGGAAGTTACTCCAAAGAATGAGCACAAAACAATCTTAAAGACACTGAAAGATGAGCAGACAAGAAAACTTGCCATTTTGGCAGAGCAGTATGAACAGAGTATAAATGAAATGATGGCCTCTCAAGCGGTAAGTGGTTAGGTTTGGTGCCACAGCTTCAAGAGCTTTGGAAATCAAGAAAATCCAAGATCCAGCCTGTTGTTCCCCAGATGATTCTTGCACAAGTTTAGGATATTGATGTTTTTCTGCCCAAAGGACTGAGGAAAGAACGACGCTGAATAAAGCCAAGCCAATGTGGATACTTGCCGGAGTGTCTTATAAGATGGAACTCAAGGAATGACATGCCACATCAGACCTGTGGCACATAGGGAATTTGAGGGCAAATGTGATAGATGCCACATATGATACCATTTGTTCATTTATCAAAGGTTTTACTGACTGCCCTCCCCGCAACTAATATCAGGCACAAATGAATCAGACAGTTCCTACCCTTAGGGAGCCCACAGTCAAGCGAGGAAGACAGTTACACAGACACGCTCATTCAGTCAGGGTTCAGCACTCTGCTGGACCCAGAGATGGAGGATGAGCTAGCCAATCTGTCAGTCAAGCCAGGTGGTCAGATAATTAAGCAGTAATAGTAAAACATAGTAAGTGATTTTAAGTGGGAGGTATTGGGGGTTATGGGAGAACAAGTAGGACCAACTAAGCTGGTCTAAGGAAATCTTCCTGGAGGGAGCCAAGAAACTTAAAGGAATTCATTGATGTTAACCGATTCCTTGAAAATGGAACCTACACAGGCAAAGGTTCAAACAAAGGAAAGTATATGGAGATGGAAAGAACCTGGGTGTGAGCCCAGAGTTTGAGCAGAAAGATTGCAGGACCCAAAATGGAGAGGTCATAAAGGGAGCTTGGGATGAGAGCTTGCCTGGTAATTCAGTGATGATTTCCCAAGGAGATGACTCTTAAAGAATAATAGTTTAGCTGGGTGTGGTGGCTCACGTCTGTAATCCCAGCACTTTGGGAGGACAAAGTGGGTGGGCCACCTGAGGTTGGGAGTTCAAGACCACCCTGATCAACATGGAGAAACCCTGTCTCTACTAAAAATACAAAATTAGCCAGGCATGGTGGTGCATGCCTGTAATCCCAGCTACTCAGGAGGGTGAGGCAGGAGAATTGCTTGAACCCAGGAGGCGGAGGTTGCAGTGAGCCGAGACTGCGCCATTGTACTCCAGCCTGGGCAACAAGAGTGAAACTCCGTCTTAAAAAAAAAAAAAAGTAATAGTTTACCAAAAAGGCATAAGAGAAAGAGTTATTCCTGACAAAGGATACAGTATATACAAAGACTCAGAGGCCTGAAAAAGGATGGCACATTTGAGAAACGTTGAGTAATTGCTATGGCAAGAGCATAGGATGCTTGTTGAGGGAAAGTGGGAGGAGAGTCAGGGTGAGAGCCTCAGAAGCCAAGAGTTTGGACATTATTTTGCAAGCAATGGGGAGTTGTTGAAGCCTGTTTTAAGAAGGAAAGTATAACTGGATTAGATTTGTGTTACAGAAAGATATTGGCAGAAATGTGGCAAATATAGGTAAAGAGACCTGTTAGGAAGCCATTATAATAGTCCAGGAAAAAGATGATGAGAGAACATGCTAATGGCGATGAACAGGAGTAGGGAAGGGTTTGAGAAATATTTAGGAGGCAAGAAAGAATAGAAATAACTTAGTGACTAATTTGAGAGGTTTGACAACAGAGTAGAATAGGTCATTATCTTACCAAGACAGAACAATAAAAGAAAGAGTGAGGCCCAGCGCGGTGGCTCAAGCCTGTAATCCCAGTACTTTGGGAGGCCGAGGCGGGTGGATCACGAGGTCAAGAGATCGAGACCATCCTGGTCAACATGGTGAAACCCCGTCTCTACTAAAAATACAGAAAAAAATTAGCTGGGCATGGTGGCGCGTGCCTGTAATCCCAGCGACTCAGGGGGCTGAGGCAGGAGAATTGCCTGAACCCAGGAGACGGAGGTTGCGGTGAGCCGAGATTGCGCCATTGCACTCCAGCCTGGGTAATAAGAGCGAAACTCCGTCTCAAAAAAAAAAGAAAAAAGAAAGAGTGAGTTTGGATGCTGCAAGGATAATTGACTAAGTTGTAGACATGGTATCTGAGTTTTGTTGGTGTCCAGGTAGAGAAGTACAGATAATGGAAACCTGTAGTTTAGGAGGGATGTCAGGATTGAAGACAAAAAGCTAGAAGACTTCCTTGTGGCTAGGAGGAATAGATGAGATCTGCTGGGGACAGGAGATACTCTTAGAGAGGAAAGAACTAAGGACAGAGTCTGGTGGACACCAACATTTGAGGGCTGAGTAGAAATAGAACAAAAATAAATAATCAGAGACACAGGAAGGGAACCAGAAGAGAGGATGCCACAGGAGCCAGAGCAGGAGTTTCTAACTGATGGCGTCACATGTCACAGAGATCAATTAGAAGAATAAACTTTGAGGTGCTCATTGGACCTGGCACTGGATTCAACCATTGCTTGTCTCAGACAATCAATGGAGTGTGGGAATGGGAGACATGATAGAGCACTGAAAGATGAATTCTAAAGTGAAATCCAAATGGTAGGTGAGACCACTTTTCCCAGATCCTTGTCAATGAAGGAAAAGAGAACAAGAGCTGTAGCAAAAGGAGGAGATAATTGGGAGAGGCTTAAGCATGCTTGTTCTTAGGCCAAGGATGGGAGCTAGCGCGTTTATCCACTCACCTATCCAGCAAGTATTTACTGAGTGCCTATATGATGTACCAGGTATCCAGAGATACCGTGGTGGATAAGACAGTCATGGAGCACGTCCTCATGGAGGTTATAGAAGCATGGAGGACACAGACATTGGAAAAGTCTACTCCGTGTAACAGCAGAGCAAGAGCAAGGTACCAACAGAGTACAAAACAAGAGAGCTTACCTGGTCTGGAGAGTCGGGAGAGGCCTCCCTGACACAATGGCTTTGTAGGCTGAGGAAGCTGCCCATGAGAAACACGTGTAGACGTGGGGAAGACAGTGGCACTTGGGAAGAATTCACAGAAATCCATTATGTTTGGGATGTAGGGAACTGGGAGAGGACTAACAGAATAAGACTGGAGGGGTAAACAGGATGGGTCATGTAGGGGCTTTAAGGCTTTGTTAAGAATTTCTGTCTTTATCCAAAACAATGGGAAGCCATTGGCAAGTATTAAGCAGGGTGTGACATCAGATTTGTGTTTTTGACCATCACCTGGTGAATGGAGAATGACCTGGGAGAAGGGAAGAATGCATATTAGGAGATGATTTGTGCAGTTACTTTTACCCCAGGTACCAGAGCCTGGTAGCTAGACTAGAAAAGGGTCAGTCGGGATGAAGGGGAACGTTACTAAATTTGGCAGGAGGTAGAACTGAGAGTACTTAATGACAGGTTGGATGTGGAGAGTCTGGTGTTCAGGATGACTTCCAGTCTATGGTTTGAACAAAGCAGTAGATGATGGGCTGGGCATGGTGGCTCTTGCCTGTGATCCCAGCACTTTGGGAAGCCGAAGTGGGTAGATCACCGGAGGTCAGGAGTTCAAGACCAGCATGGCCAACATGGTGAAACCCTGTCTCTACCAAAAACAAAAATTAGCTGGGCATGGTGACTTGCACCTGTAATCCCAGCCACTCAGGAGACTGGGGCAGGAGAATTGCTTGAACCCAGGAGGCAGAGGCGCAGTGAGCTGAGATCATACTACTGCACTCCAGCCTGGGTGACAGAGTGAGACTCCGTCTCAAAACAAACAAACAAACAAAAAAAAGTAGATGATGATCTATGTATATTTACCTATATGGTAAAAAAAAAAAAAAAGAGGTGGAACAGACTGGGAGTGGGAAGGAAAAGGTGATGTGCTGGCTGTGTGGGGCCTGAGAACCTGAGAAACATCCAGCAGAGGGTGTCTCTAGTAGACTAGAGGAGCTCATCCACACCTCGGAAGGGAAGTCTGAAATAGATGTTTAGTGTGGGAGCCATTTGCATTCATGGTAATTGAGGCTTTTGAAATAGATGAGATTCTTAGGAAGAGAGGTTAGAGGAAGAAGAGGGCCCAGGACGAAGCCCTTAGGAACACCCACATTTAAGCACCACGTGGGTAAGGACTACTGGAAAAGGAATAGTCAGAGAGGGAAGACAAAAACCAAGAAGTTGTGGTATCTCAGAAGACAAAGACTTCAAGAAGGAAGGGGCAGTTGACAATACCAAGTGCTCCTGCTGGGAGGTCAGGTAACAGGAGCCACTTCCAGACCATCATGGGTCACCTTAATGTGAGCAGTAGACGTGTAGAGGGTTAGGATCAGAATGAGTGTGAAGAGAAGGTGCAGAAAGAGGTGAACGGCAAAGAGAAGGAAGGAAGTTGATAGAGACATAAAGGCTGATAGGGTTTCTGTTTTGTTAATCTTTATATTCTCAGCATCTGCAACAATGCATGGCATACAGCAAGTGTTCAATGAATGTTATATAAAATGGTAGAGACCAGGCGCAGTGGCTCATGCCTGTAATCCCAACACTTTGGGAGGCTGAAGCGGGAGAGGAGGGTCACTTGGAGCCAAGAATTCTTGACCAGACTGGGCAACATAGCAAGAGCCTGTCTCTACAAAAAATATAAAAATTAGCCAGTTATGGTGGCACATGCCTGTAGTCCCAGTGACTCGGGAGGCGGAAGCAGGAGGATCACTCAAGCACAGGAGTTCAAGGCTTCAATGAGCTATGATCACACCACTGCACTCCAGCCTGGGCAACACAACAAAACTGGGACTCAAAAAAAATAAATAAGATGAGAGAGAACAGGATCAGAAATAGAGGTCAATGATTGCCCTTGAATAAAAGGAGAGAAGTGTCCTTTCTACTGAGACAGGGAGAAGATAAAAGTATGTGATCATTACAGTATCCTTTACTGACTACTTACCATGTGGCAAGTACAATGTTAAGTATTTCATAAATGTTATGTCATTTAATTTTTGTGAAACTCCTTTTAAGTAGTTACTGGTTTGACCCTAATTTACCTGTGAGAAAACTGAAGTTTACTGAAGTGAAGCTACTTGCTTAGATCAGGAGTGGCAAATGTTGTAAACGGACAGATAGTAGTTAGCTTTGTGGACCACAGGGTCTCTGTCACAACTACTCAGCTTTGCCATTGTAGCACAAACGCAGCCATAGACAAAATGTAAATGAGTGAGTATACTGATGTCTAATAAAATTTTATTTACGGCTGGGCACGGTGGCTCATGCCTGTAATCCCAGCACTTTGAGAGGCCGAGGCAGATGGATCACCTGAGGTCAGGAGTTCAAGACCAGCCTGGCCAACCTGGTGAAACACTGTCTCTACTAAAAATACAAAAATTAGCCAGTAGTGGTGGTGGGTGCCTGTAATCCCAGCTACTCAGGAGGCAGAGGCAGGAGAATCACTTGAACCCAGGAGGCAGAGATTGCAGTGAGCCAAGATTGCACCATTGCACTCCAGCCTGGGCAACAGAGTGAGACTTTGTCTCAAAAAAAAAGAAAAAAGAAAAAAATTTTATTTACAAAAACAGGTACCAGGCCAGATTTGGCCCATGGGCTGCAATGTGTCAACCCCTGGCTTGGGAACAAGGGGGAAGGTCACATGACTAATTAGTGGTGAAGCTAGGATTGAACCTAGCTTGGGGGGAATCCTGTAAACCTCATATCTTTTTCTTCAGTGTAAGCCACTGTGAGGAACAGACATATTTACCTATACTCTTAGAAAACTTTTTAATGGAGCCAGGCACCATGGCTCACGCCTATAATCCCAGTACTTTGGGAGGCCGAGGTGGGCAGATCATCTGAGGTCAGGAGTAGCCTGGCCAACGTGGTGAAATGCCATCTCTACTAAAAATACAAAAAATTAGCTGGGCCGGGTGGCGCTTGCCTGTAATCTCAGCTACTCGGGAGGCTGAGGCAGGAGAATTGCTTGAACCTGGGAGATGGAGGTTGTAAGGAGCTGAGATCACACACCACTGCACTCAGCCTGGGCAACAGAGTGAGACTCTGTCTCAAATAAAAACACGAAGAAACAACTTTTTAATGGATTTGATTTGTGTAACCTTGGGTGATAAATACCAAATGCTAGAATATCCTCTGGTTTCTAGCACTGGGCCTTCAGAATCAGAGCTGGTACAGAACAAAACAATGGTACCAGTTACTGATAATAGTAGTAGAAGGCTAGAAATAAAAGGAAATGGAGATGTTCTGAATGTTTAAAGAGTTTAGATAGTCTAAACTGACCATGGAATGAACCTCTCACCCACTCAGCCAGGGCTTACGGCAACTAATGCAGACAAGTAGAAAAGAACAGTACTTTCACTTCCTTTACTGATAAGGAACCTCCCATATCAAGAGGGAATCAGTAACAACCCTCATTTGAGCCAGTAAATCCTTTGGCATTTACCTGTGAATCTGTTCCTGCTGAATGCTATGTATTGTGTCTAGTGTCTCTTATCCCTTCATTCCTTATTGGGAAAATGAGAACTATCTGTCCTCTTTAAGGATTTTAATGAAACCTGGTTAGGATTAATTTTTAGAAGGTACTTTGGAAATATGATTACATAATTTATTTTATGTTCCTCTGATCTCTATAGTGTTTCTCCAGAAGTACTAAAAGAAGACACATGCAAATAACTATCTTAAAATATTATAACATTTCAAAAAGTAATTTTTCAATCAAAATATGTATATTGTCACAAATTGTACGTAAGGTGGAGAATAAGTATCTTGGAAAAGTGGTCAATATGGAAACACACAGATAAGCTCAGGGCATATGGACTGTCTGATTCAAGGGTTCTAATCTCATAGTTCTCAGCCAAGCTGAGGGCCTGCCAAAATGGGACCAAACCAAGCCTTCAACCAGAGGTCATCATTCCTGAATACTGTTCTGCTGATGGTCTGAAACCTTCAATTCTGCTTTAGAGAAGTTGGCACTTCTACCTGGTTCATTCTCCACGCAGGATCTGGGTATCTTGTATAAGATGAAGTTCAGGCTGGGCATGGTGACTCACACCTGTAATCCCAGCACTTTTGAGAGGCCAAGGCGGGTGTATCACCTGAGGTGGGGAGTTCGAGACCAGCCTGACCAACATGGAGAAATCCCGTCTCTACTAAAAATACAGAATTAGCCGGGTGTCGTGGCACATGCCTGTAATCCCAGCTACTTGGGAGATTGAGGCAGGAGAATCACTTGAACCCAGGAGGCAGAGGTTGCAGTGAGCC
>NW_016107374.1:7102099-7116014 GCF_001604975.1 Cebus imitator | reverse complement strand
AAAAAAAAAAAAAAAAAAAAAAGACCAAGTTCAGGTGCGGCAGGGAGCAAGGGAAACTTGAGGCTGCATATAGTCTGGACATCACTGCTTCAAAGCAGATATGCCTCTTAAAATTAAGCCTACCTACCCTCTTTAGGAAAGAGATTTTTTTTTTTTAATGAGACAAGATCTCTATCTCCCAAGCTGGAGTACAGTGGTGTGATCATAGCTCACTGCAGCCTCGAACTCCTGGGTTCAAGAGATGATTCTGCCTCAGCCTCCCAAAGTAGCTGGGACTACAGGCACATGGTACCATGTCTAGCTAATTTTTTAAAAAAACTTTTGTAGAGATGGTGGTCTCACAATATTGCCCAGGCTGGTATTGAACTCCAGGCCTCAAGCAATCCTCCCACCCTGGTCTCCCAAAACACTGAGTTAACAGAGGTGAGCAACCAGCCAGGGAAGAGATTTTGAACCACTTAGAGTTTTGGATTGGCTGGCTAGCAAGATAACATTGTTGCTGTTGTTGTTGAGATGGAGTCTCACTGTGTCTCCAGGCTGGAGTGCTGCAGTGCGGTGGCGTGATCTCAGCTCACTGAGACCTACACCTCCCAGATTCAAGTGATTCTCCTGCCTTAGCTTCCTGAGTAGCTGGGACTATGGGTGTGCATCACCACACCTAGCTAATTTTTATATTTTTAGTAGAGACGTAGTTTCACCATGTTGCCCAGGATGGTCTCCATCTCTTGATCTCATGATCCACCTGCCTTGGCCTCCCAAAGTGCTGGGATTACAGACGTGAGCCACCATGCCCGGCTGCAAGATAACTTTTATAGCAAACAATGGGTGCCAATGTTACTACTTGGAGCATAACCGTACTGTGGTATATTCCTCAAGTTTTATGGAAATTGGATTCATTTTTTTATAGCTAAGCATATCTAAATGATTTTAGGGTTAAAGATCTTGAAATAAGGACATGATCAGTTGAAACCAAAATAATGGTAACAGCTACTATTTATTGAACACTTAGTATGCATTGAGAACTGTGCCTAGGATTTTATATGAATTATTTCATTTAATCCTCCCACCAATCTCAGACAATAGGAATTATTCTTTTTTTTTTTTTTTTTGAGACGGAGTCTCGCTCTTGTCGCCCAAGCTGGAGTGCAGTGGCGTGATCTCAGCTCACTGCAACCTCCGCCTCCCAGGTTCAAGCGATTCTCCTGCCTCAGCCTCCTGAGTAGCTGGGATTAAAGGTGCCTGCCACCATGCCCGGCTAATTTTTGTTCTTTTAGTAGAGATGGGAGTTTCTTCATGTTGGCCAGGCTGGTCTTGAACTCCTGACCTCAGGTGATCTGCCCACCTCAGCCTCCCAAAGTGCTGGGATTACAAGCATGAGCCACTGCACCTGGGCAATAGGAACCATTCTTTTTATTTTCTTGAGGATGAAACATGAGGTCTAGGGAAGTAGGTAATGTGCCAAGGTAACACAACCAAGTGGATGGTGTGGCTGGAATTCAAGCGCAGGTGCCGACTTCAAAGCCCACAGGCTTATAACCTGGACTATGCAGCCTTCCTGATGCCTGCTGCTGTGGTTTCAGACCATACTGAAAAGAATGTGTACTTTGTAGCCCATTGGGCAGACTTGACTGTTTTTGATTTCTAACTCTGAATGTATCCAAAGCATCTGTGTTTTTGAGGGGGGACCAATTTCAATCAAAATGAGGAAACCTCTTCCAGTAGTCACCAAGAGCTGTAGGCAAGGGTGCATGACAGTGTGTGTCTTCTGTGCCCGCAGTTACGGCTAGATGAGGCTCAAGAAGCAGAATGCCAGGCCTTGAGGCTACAGCTCCAGCAGGAAATGGAGCTGCTCAACGCCTACCAGAGCAAAATCAAGATGCAAACAGAGGCACAACATGAACGTGAGCTCCAGAAGCTAGAGCAGAGGGTGTCTCTGCGCAGAGCACATCTTGAGCAGAAGGTATGAAGGCATTACCGGGGGTCCATGCCACTGGGTGGAAGGGGTGTGGCTGAGGGAACTGCCATATGTGGAAACTTCCTTAGTTGGAGATTAAAGTGGACACTTTTCACTTACCTGCTTTATGCTACTGGTTCCCTTGTGAGGTAGGCATTGTCCCCATTCTACAGGCCAAAACACCAAGGCATGCATGTCTGACCCCACATCCTAAGTCTTTCTGCTACTCTGCTAGGAAACCCTCAATGTTCCCAGCCATAGAGTGACATGGGCTGCTGGGGGGTTGATGTGACACCTGAAAGGTACTGTGAGCTGATAGCAGAGCTGCCAAATGGCACAAGGAAGCCAAATGTATAATAGATTTGGCTTTTCAGCTATTTTTAAACCAAAGGAAATCACCAGCAGGTCTCTTTAAAAAAAAAATTAAAATAACGATAGGCTGATACTGTCATGCATAATAAATGTTATCCCAACTGAAATATTCATTGCTTTAGATATTCTGAGGAATATGAAGTAGAAAAGATTTCATAAGGCATCTCAAAGCTGTTACGCATTTATTTGCTTAACCAGTTATGTGCACTTTCTTCCAGTAGTTCCCTGAGACCAGCGTCACAGACTGTTTTCCCAGCTCCTGTTCTAGAACTAAATTACTAATGACCCAGGAGGCATTTGGCTCTCTATGGGAAAGCAGCACAATCTAATTGTGCTTGAGTGTCTTTTAGCTTCTCCTGAGCCATCCCCTGCTAAAACAGGACACTGACCTAGATCAGCCCAGCTGCTGGGCTTGCTAGAGTGGCATTGCCGGTCCCAGATGGGCCCCAAACATTTTTATTCTTGTGAGCAAGTTTTAAATATAATGGATTAGATTCATTGATCACAGGACTCGGCCAGCCTTCCTCCGTCCTCCCTTAGTTCCTGTGTGTGTGTACATGCCACATGTGTGCCTATGTGTGTACATGTCATGTGTGCCTTTGTGTGTACATATATGTGTGCCTGTGTGTACATCATGTGCCTGTGTGTGCATGTCATGTGTGCGTGTGTCATGTGTCTGCATGTCATGTGTGCCTGTATGTGCATGTCATGTGTGTCTGTGTGCATGTCATGTGTCCCTGTGTGTGTACGTCATGTGTGCCTCTGTGTGCATGTCATGTGCCAGTGCATGCCATGTGTGCCTATGTGTATGTCATGTGTGCCTGTGTGTGCATGTCATGTGTGCATATGTGTATGTCGTGTGCATGTCATGTGCCTGTGTGCATGTCATGTGTGCCTATATGTATGTCATATGTGTGCCTGTGTGTACATGTCATGTGTGTGTGTACATGTCATGTGTGCCTACGTGTGTGTGCATGTCATGTGTGCCTGTGTGTGTAATGCATGCATGTGGGTGCCTGTCAGGAGATGCTTTCCATTAAGAACTTCCTTATGCTTGTTTCAGATTGAAGAGGAGCTGGCTGCCCTTCAGAAGGAACGCAGCGAGAGAATAAAGTACCTATTGGAAAGGCAAGAGCGAGAGATTGAAACTTTTGACATGGAGAGCCTCAGAATGGGATTTGGGAATTTGGTTACATTAGATTTTCCTAAGGAGGACTATAGATGAGATTAAATTTTTTGCCATTTACAAAAAAAAAGAAAACAGAAAAAAATTCAGACCCTGCAAAACCACATTCCCCATTTTAACGGGCGTTGCTCTCACTCTCTCTCTCTCTTACTCTTACTGACATCGTGTCGGACTAGTGCCTGTTTATTCTTACTCCATCAGGGGCCCCCTTCCTCCCCCCGTGTCAACTTTCAGTGCTGGCCAAAACCTGGCCGTCTCTTCTATTCATAGTACACGTCACAGTATTGATGTGATTCAAAATGTTTCAGTGAAAACTTCGGAGACAGTTTTAACAAAACCAATAAACCAATAACAAAAAAAAAGTGGATGTATATTGCTTTAAGCAATCACTCATTACCACCAATCTGTGAAAGTAAAGCAAAAAATAATAATAATAATAAATGCCAAGGGGGAGAGAGACACAATATCCGCAGCCTTACACCTTAACTAGCTGCTGCATTATTTTATTTTATTTTATTTTTTTGGTATTTATTCATCAGGAATAAAAAAAAAACAAAGTTTTATTAAAGATTGAAAATTTGATACATTTTACAGAAACTAATTGTGATGTACATATCAGTGGTGACATATTATTACTTTTTTGGGGATGGGGGGTGGGTGGGGTGAAGAGATCTTGTGATTTTTAAGAACCTGCTGGCAAGAGTTTAACTTGTCTTCAGCATATTCTGATTGTATCATAATCATTTTCTGCTGTTGCAGAGGATGTGAATACACTTAAGGAGCTCACAGAATCCCAGTAGCACAAATTGGGCTTTGGCAAATCGTGTATTTTGTGTATAGAAGGAATTTAAGGAGAGGTATTACTTATTTTCATATTGTATTTTAACTGTTTCTCTGATCAAATTTTTTTACTTCCTCCTCCTGTTCCTCCCCACCTTCCTCCTTTTCCAATTCAGTATTTGGAGTTCAACACTGTCTCTCAATCAGATTATCTTGATCGTTTTCTTTATTTCCCTTTCCCTTCCTAAGTCCCATTTCTTGGTCATAAATATTGCATTATTCACACTTTCAAACTGTGTATTTTCTTACAATAAAAAATGATGAAAAAAAAAAAGGCTTTACTTCTTTTGCATGCACTTTAAAAACAAAACATTTTTCAGGTTCCAAGGAAGAGCATGATAACTGTCAGAGCTTTTAATTATATTTGTAAATAAAAGTGTTCATCACATTGCCTTGCTGTGTTATTGTAGCAGGAGATTTCCCTTCCAGGTTCACCGGTTCACAATTCAGAGGGCCGGCCACCCTCCTGAGACTGTTCTCCATAGCCTCAGTCGCTCCAAGAAGAGCCATTCAGGACTTTCAGGTAAACCTGTGTCTTCCAAGTTCTACGGGGCTGAAGATAGTGTTGCACCATTTGATGTGGGCATATGGTCAACTGCACCTTTCTGTCCTTAAGAATAGAAGGCATGGGCCAGGCGTGGTGGCTCCTGCCTGTAATCCCAGGACTTTGGGAGGCAAGGCGGGTGGATCACGAGGTCAGGAGTTCAAGACCAGCCTGGCCAACATGGCAAAACCCTATCTTTACTAAAAATACAAAAATTAGGTGGGCGTGGTGGCAGGCTCCTGTAATCCCAGCTACTCAGGAGGCTGAGGCAGGAGATGCGCTTGAACCTGGGAGGTGGAGGTTGCAGTGAGCCAAGTTTGCACCACTGCACGCTAGCCTGGGTGACAAAGCAAGACTCCAGTCTCGAAAAAAAAGGATGGCAGCTAGAGAACGGTTATGACAGAGACAAAGAGCCAGTGTCCTGTAGTCTTCCAGCATGTTCTAAACTCTCCTGAGTTAAAAAGTTATTACAGGTTTGTCATGCATATTAGTGAGGAAGGACGACTTACCTTTGATTCGTGATGATTCATTTAATGAATATTTACTGAGTTCCTTATATGTCATGCCAGGCTAGACACTAGAGATATACTATTGTATCTCAAACAGGTGAAGATCCCTGCCCTAATGGAACCTACATTAGAGGTAGGAGGAAACTGGGAGCAAACAGTAATTATGATAAATAAAGGATCTTATGAGTAATAAGTGCTAGGGATGAAGAAAAAAATAGGGAAGGGTGGTCAGGCGAGGTGGCTCATGCCTGCAATCCCAGCACTTTGGGAGGCCAAGGACAGGCAGATTGCTTGAGGTCAAGAGTTCAAAACCAGCCTGGCCAACCCATCTCTACCAGAAAATATAAAAATTAGCCAGGTGCGGTGGCACACACCTGTAGTCCCAGCTACTTGGGAGGCTGAGGTGGGAGAATCACTTGAACCCAGAAGGCAGAAGTTGCAGTGAGCCAAGATTGGACCACTATACTCCAGCCTGGGCAACAGAGTGAGACCCTGTCTCACAAAAAAAATAAATAAGGAAGGTTAATGGAGATCAGAAGTGCCAGGATCAATTGGGCATGGTGGCTCACACCTGTATCCCAACACTTTGGAAGGCCAAGATTGCTTGAGCCCAGGAATTTAACACCAGCCTAGGCAACACGGTGAAACTCCATGATCCGGTTTGGCTCTGTGTCCTCAACCCAATCTTATGTGGAATTGTAATTCCCAATGCTAGGGGAAGGACCTGGTGGGAGGTGATTAGATCATTAGGGTGGATTTTCCCACTTGCTATCCTCATGATAGTGAGTTCTCATGAGATCCGGTTGTGTTTTGTTTGTTTTGAGACAGCGTCTCACTCTATTGCTCAGGCTGGAGTGCAGTGGTGTGATCTCAGCTCACTGCATCTCTGCCTCCCAGGTTCAAGCAATTCTCCTGCCTCGGCTTCCCGGGTAGCTGGGATTACAGGCACTCGCCACCATGCCTGGCTAATTTTTGTATTTCTAGTAGAGATGGGGTTTCACCATGTTGGTCAGGCTGGTCTCAAACTCCTAAGCTTGTGATCCGCCTGCCTTGGTCTCCTAAAATGCTGGGATTACAGGTGTAAACTACTGCGCCTGGCCAGTCTGGTTGTTTTAAAAATATACAGCGCTTTCTCTCATGCTCTTTCTCCTGCCACCATGTGAAGATGCGCTGGCTTCCCCTTGCCTTCTGCCATGATTGTAAGTTTCCTGAGGCCTGCTGAACCATGCTTCCTCTAGAGCCTGTGGAACCATGAGCCAGTTAAACCTCTTTTCTTTATAAATCACCCAGTCTCAGGTATGTATCACAGTTTGGGAACAGACTAATACACCCCATCTCTACAAAAATTAGCCGGGCATAGTGGCATGTCCCTGTGAGCCCAGCTACTCAGGAGCCTGAGGTGGGAGGATCACTTGAGCCTGGGAAGTTAAGGCTGCAGTGAGTCACAATCATGCCACTGCATTCTAGCCTTAGTGACAGAGTGAGACCCTGTCTTGGAAAAAAAAAATAAAAGAAGATGCCAGGATCAGCATACCTTTACTCATTCCTTCAGGGAATATTTATTGAGCATCTACTGTGTGCTTGGGGATATGATGGTAAATAAAATGGATGAAGCTGGTCCTGTGCTGGAGGCTCATGGCTTAAATCTCCGTGGAAAAGGAAGTAAATCAACAGTGGACTAGGTTACTCAGCAGTGACTAAGAAGGGCATGACAACACAATACTGGGTGCTACCAGGAGTTTAAAAGAACTCCAATAATACCAGTTATAGGTGGTGTCAGAGAGTGCTTACTAGCATTAACTGTGTCTAACTAGGTAAATGAATTTGTTTTTTTAATTTCCCACCATTTGTAATTATTTGCTTACGTATCTACAAGAGAAGAGTATTCTTGGGAAACTGGAAACCTGCCCATGTAAACTCTATATACCTCTGTGACTTTAACTTAGTAAGATATTTGTAAATATTTTTAAATATTAGAAATGATCACATATGAAAAATACATTATTGGCCTGGCACAGTAGCTCACATTTGTAATCCTAGCACATCTGAGAGGGTAAGGCAGGCAGACTGCCTGAGGTCAGGAGTTCGAGACCATCCTGGGCAACATGTTGAAACCCCATCTCTACTAAAATACAAAAAATTAGCCAGGCGTGGTGGTGGGCACCTGTAGTCCCAGCTACTCGAGAGGCTGAGGTGTGAGAATTGCTTGACCCTGGGAGGTGGTGGTTGCAGTGAGCCAAGATCACGTCACTGCACTCCAGCCTGGGTGACAGAGCAAGAGTCTCTCTCTAAAAAAAAATTAATTTTGATTCAGTGTGACTTACCAACGTAAGTCCCACTGATTACAACTAAAAACTGGACAAAATGCAAAAGCGACTACCTGAAGATACTGAAAAATAAAAGCAGATAAGTTATGGAGAAGGAACTTAGAAATGGAAGTAAAATTAAAACATTCTCAAATGAAGAAAAATTAAAGGAGTTCATTTCCAGCAGACTTTGCTCTATAAGAAATGCTAGAGGAAATTCCTTATACTGAAGGGAATGACACTTGGGTCTCTGGGAATGAAGAAAGAGAAACAAATGGTAAATATCTGGCCAGGCGTGGTGGCTCACGCCTGTAATCCCAGCAGTCTGGGAGGCCGAGGTGGGTGGATCACCTGGAGTCAGAAGTTCGAGACTAGCCTGGCTAAAATGGTAAAACCTCATCTCTACTAAAAATACAAAAACTAGGTGGGCATGGTAGTATATGCCTGTAATCCCAGCTACTCGGGAGGCTGAGGCAGAGGAATCACTTCAACCAAGGAGGCAGAAATTGCAGTAAGCTGAGATTGTGCCACTGCACTCCAGCCTGGGTGACACAGCAAGACACGGCCTGTCTGCCCCATTTTCCAAGCTCAGTACTCCAGCCTCGTATAATAGTGAGGCCGGGTGCGGTGGCTCAGGCCTATAATCCCAGCACTTTGGGAAGCTGAGGTGGGTGGATCATTTGAGGTCAGGAGTTTGAGACCAGCCTGGCCAACATAGTGAAACCCTGTCTCTACTAAATATACAAAAATTAGCTAGGTGTGGTGGCTCGCACCTGTAGTCCTAATTACTAGGGAGGCTGAGGCAGGAAAATCGCTTGAACCCGGGAGGCGGAAGCTGCAGCGACCAGGAAACTGGGCTTTTGTACTTTGTTCTTATATGACAATCAGGTCAAGTTTTGTCATTTGCATACATTAACTACTAACCTAATCCCAACAAAAGATGATTTTGTCCTCCAACAACGCCGTGAGGTAAATAAGGCAGGCTGACAACCCCAGCAACCCTGATTTGTTTTTCAAATGAAGAAACCGAGTTTGTGTCAAAGTGGACCCAGTGGTCATGAGCTGGACTTTGAGGCCAGAGCTGAGTTCAGAACAACGGTCACCCACTTCCTGGCTGGCCTTGGGCAAGCTCACATCACCTTCCAGCTGAAGGGAAATATGGCATCACCCTATATTTAAGATGACTATGCCTTTTCATAGGTATGTATTTTTTTTCTCTTTAGTATCATGTTAGTATTGATACGTTTTTCTTTTTCTTTTTGCGATGGAGTCACTCTGTCCCCCAGGCTAGAGTGTGATGGCTCAATCTCGGCTCGATGCAACCTCCATCTCCCGGGTTTAAGCAATGCTGCTGCCTCAGCTTCCCGAGTAGCTGGAATTACAGGTGCCCACCACCATGCCAGGCTAATTTTTGTATTTTTAGTAGAGATGGTGTTTCACCATGTTGGCCAGGCTGGTCTTGAACTTCTGGCCTCAAGTGATCCATCCGCCAGCCTCCCAAAGTGCTCGGATTACATGCATGAGCCACCGCGCCCGGCCAGTATTGACAGATTTTTCTTTTTATGTGAATTTCTTTTGCATTTACTTTACCTTCCTTGGTTGTTCACCTTATTCTGAATCATTTGATTCTATATCTGTTTTCGACAAGGAAGCTAACAGATCATAATAGTTCTTCATTAATCTTCAGACTTTGAAACAAAAAGGACTTGTTATCAAATGTCTCATTAAGACAGAAGTTTAAAGAAAAACTACATGATTTTAAATATGCATAAATATCAAATTGTAAAAATGTTTGAGAAGACTGATAAGGGTATCAAAGAGTAGGTCCTTTCATACACCACTGACATGAATCTGATCAGTGTGACCTTTGTGAAGAATGGTTTCTCAGTATCAGAATTGAAAATGAGCCTGGCCAACACAGGGAAGTCCATGTCTACAAAAAAAAAAAAAATTGGGGCCAGGTGCGGTGGCTGACACCTGTAATCCTAGCACTTTGGGAGGCTGGGGTGGGTGGATCAAGAGGTCAGAAGTTTGAGATCAGCCTGGCCAACATGGTGAAACCCCCGTCTTTACTAAAAATACAAAAATTAGCCAGGCATGGTGGCGGTGCCTATAATCCCAGCTACTCAGGAGGCTGAGGCAGGAGAACCACTTGAACCCGGAAGGCAGAGGTTGCAGTGAGCTGAGATCACGCCACTGCATTCCAGCCTAGGCGAAAGAGTGAAACTCTGTCTCAAAAAAAATAATTAACTGCATATGGTGGCACACACCTGTAGTCCCAGCTACTTGGGTGGCTGAGGCAAGAGGATCCCCTGAGCCAGGGAAGCAGAGGCTGTAGTGAGCCATGACTGTGCTGCTGAACTCCAGCCTGAGCAACAAAAACAGACCCTGTCTCAAAAAACAAAGAATGAAAAATGTATATAACCTTAGACCTAATTATTTCAATACTTGGAATTCACTCTACAAAATTACTTAAAAAAGCATTTTAGGCCAGGCTAAGTGGCTCACCCCTGTAATCCTAGCACTTTGGGAGGCCGAGGTGGGTGGATCACCTGAGGTCAGGTGTTCAAGACCAGCCTGGCCATCATGGTGAAACCCCATCTTTAAAAAAAAAAAAGATAAAGCATTTTATACATATAAATGTTCACTGAAACACTGTTTATAAGAGCAAATAACCAGAAATAACCTAAATATCACCCCAGGGGGCTGATTAATTATAGAACATTCATAAGATCAAATATTTGTCTCAAATAATAACATTTGTGGCGAACGCCAGGCACAGTGACTCACACCTGTAATCCCGGCACTCTGGGAGGCTGAGGTGGGCAGACCACTTGAGGTCAGGAGTTTGAGACCAGCCTGGCCAACATGGCCAAACCCCATCTCTACTAAAAATAAAGTAAAATAAAAAAATTAGCCGGGCATGGTGGTGCAAGCCTGTAGTCCCAACTACTTGGGAGGCTGAGGCAGAACTGCTTGAGCCCAGGAGATGGAGGTTGTAGTGAGCCGACTGCACTCCAGCCTGGGTGACAGAGCTAGACTCCTTTTCAAAAAAAGCAAAACAAAACAGTTGTGGTGACTTTTTAACTAAAGATTCATTAGTTCAGGGAAAAAAATGCCAAACAGTGTATTTTTTGTTAGTTCATTAGTTCGGGAAAAAAATGCAGAACAAGGCAGTGTGTATAGTAAGACTTATATTTTAGACTAAATATGTAGATATATATGCTGATACATATATTTTTATTTTCTTCTGGAAGAAAACACGAAACCAGTAACTAAGTGGAAGGTGGGAGACATTTTCTTCCCATAGTGCGCCTTGTCTAATCACATACGTATATTACATCTTATTACATTGTACTTTTTTTTTTTGAGATAGGCTCTTGCTCTGTTGCTCAGGATGGAATACAGTGGTGCAATCACAGCTCATTGCAGTCTCAACCTCCTGAGCTTCAGTAATCCTCCCACCTCAGCCTCTCCAGTAGCTGGGACTACAGGAACAAGCCCACACCTTGAGCTAATTTTTGCATTTTTTATAGAGACGGGTTTCTGCCATGTTGCCCAGGCTGGCAATCTGCCCCGCCTTGGTGTTACAAAGTGCTGGGATTACAGGTGTGAGCCACCTACCATGCCCGACCTTTACATTTATTTTCAAGGTCAACGGGACAGTTTGTTTTTGGTTTTGTTTTTTTTTGGAGACGGAGTTTCGCTCTTGTCACCCAGGCTGGAGTGCAATGGCGCGATCTCGGCTCAATGCAACCTCCGTCTCCCAGGTGCAAGGGATTCTCCTGCCTCAGCCCCTGAGTAGTTGCGATTACAAGTGCCTGTCACCAAGCCCAGCTATTTTTAGTAGAGACGGTGTTTCACTATGTTGGCCAGGCTGGTCTCAAACTTCTAACCTCAGTCGATTCATCCACCTTGGCCTCCTAAAGTACTAGTATTACAGGTGTGAGCCACGGCACCTGGCCAACAGTTGTTTTCTTTGTAACCGGTGTTCAACAAAATCTTTTTTTTTTTTTTTGAGACGGAGTCTCGCTCTGTAGCCCAGGCTGGAGTGCAGTGGCACAATCTTGGCTCACTGCAACATCCGCCTCCCGGGTCCCAGTTCAAGCAGTTCTCCTACCTGAGCCTCCCAAGTAGCTGGGATTACAGGCACAGGCCACCATGCCCAGCTAATTTTTGTATTTTTTAGTAGAGATGGGGTTTCACCATGTTGGCCAGTTTGGTCTTGAACTCCTGACCTCATGATCCACCCGCCTCAGCCTCCCAAAGTGCTGGGATTACAGGTGTGAGCCACTGCGCCCAGCCTCAACAAAATCTTATTATGTAAAAAATGAATTTTAAGAAAACTTCAGGCTTGGCATGGTGACTTATGCCTATAATCCCAGCACTTTGGGAGACCAGAGCAGGTGGATCGCTTGAGGTCAGGAGTTCAAGACCTGCCTGGCAAACATGGCAAACCCCTTTTCTACTAAAAACACAAAAATTAGCTGGGCATAGTGGTACATGCCTGTAATCCCAGTTACTCAGGAGGCTGAGGCAGGAGATCACTTGAACCCACCTAGGAGGCGGAGGTTGCAGTAGCAGGAGAGTTGCTTGAACCCACCCAGGAGGCGGAGGTTGCAGTAAGCCGAGATCGCTACACTGCCCTCTAGCCTGGGTGGACAAAACAAGATTCCATCTCAAAAAAAGAAAAAAAAAAGAAAACTTCCATCTACCTTATGTGCTTCCACAGAGGCAACGTTTCCGAGTTTTTTCAGAGAAACAAGTACTGCAGTGAAAGATGGGGAAGGCAGAGTCACTAGCACCTGTGAGGCCTGAGGATTCCTCTTTCCACCGCAGAGACCAAATCACAGTGATTTGTGCCCTCAAACACCTCCTTTCCTTTCTTTTGGTACATTAGATGGCATGAAACTGTGACCTTCTCACCCTCCTACCTGCACACCTCTTTGGTACCGATTCTCTGTGGATAAAACATCAGAACATTTAGTGGACGCTACTTCTCAAGCATTGTTACGGCGTCTGAGCACAACTTCACCAACGGGGAAGGTGTTTATAGCCAGCTTCTTTAGAACATTCTTCTCAGGTCAAAAGGACCACTTGAAGCAAAAGTGCTTTTTGGGCAAAAGACTCAGCCTCATGTTTTATGATTTGTTTTAGAAACCTCAAGTCTGAACGGTTTGCTCCTGCCGTGGGTTAATGGCATGTGTAGAGGCAGAGACCCTCCGTATGGCCCCTGGAACAAGTCCCAGCTGTTACTTGCTGGTCACAGAGACAACTCACCCTGAGAGACCAGATTTCCCACATTTGAGAAACCCATACCCAATAGGACAAAACATCCAGGGACTCAGCTCGTTCATTCAGGTTTCTATTTTTATTCAACTATAAGCAAATAGCAGAATTAATGCAATGTTCAGCAACTTCAAACCAGCTTTTCTTGCTCCCACGAAGAATGATCAATTTAACAGACACAGATATAGGGATTCCTGCTAGGCTGTCAGCCAGCACTGCTGCCGGTCGAGATGGCCATGCTCCAACAACAGCAAAGCCACTCTCCCTACTGCTTTTTCCAGGACTGCTCTTTAAAGGGACCAGAGCGAGATACTGATGCCTATTGAGGCATCTGAGATGCAACGTGTTGGGGGTAAGCTTCAATGCCAGCTTCTGGCTGTCTAGGTGAATAACATCACCATAAAACCCCACTGCGTCCCATTCTGGACCCAGGATTGCCAACCTTTTTTTTTTTTAACCTCCCTTAAAGATTCTTTGATGCTTTGCCCTATCACTGCAAACCTGGTCTTTTTCCCCCCAATTTTTTTCTTCTTTACATTCTGGGTTGCTATTTTCATATTAACAATTTGATGACCCCCTCACAGTGCCGAAATATCCCCCAAAATGGAATTCAGATTTGACCAAAACATAAATCAGAGTGGGTAAGTGACTAAAATAATAAAGGCCAGGCAGCAGGAAAAGTCACCCTAAACCACCATCTGACTGCTCAGGTCTTGCCTGTGCAAAGGGGGGAAGGGAGAGGAGAAATCTATTACACATGCAACACTGAACTGAGGAACATGGCTTGGGGCCTCCAGGACAGACTGTTCTGGTCCCCAAGCTAACCCTCTACTTCCCAGACAGCTGCTCGTACAGTTTGGGCACGTAGTCATCCCACTCGGCCTGGTAACACGTGCCGGCCACGGGGGCCCCTAG
>NW_016107374.1:7093083-7101294 GCF_001604975.1 Cebus imitator | reverse complement strand
CACACCCATGCTCAATGCAGCAGCCAAGAAGCAGAAGCAACCCGACTGTCCACTGATGAAGAATGATCAGAATGTGGTTTATACACACAACAGAATATCACGCAGCCTTTATTTTTTCTTTACTTCTCTGTGTTATTCTAGACTATTCAGTGTGGAAAAGAAATTCAGACACATGCTACACCAGAGAAGGACCTTGAGAACATTACGTTAGTGAAATTAGCCAGTTACAAGACAGATGCTTACAATTCCATGTGGTATCTACAGTAGACAAACACTGCAACAGAAAGTGGAATGGTGGCTGCTGGGGGGGAAGAGAAGGGACATGGGAAACTGTTGTTCAAAGGGAACAGAGTTTCTGTTGGGGAAGATGAAAAACCTAGAGATCTGTTTCACAACAATGTGAATGTAGTGCCTCGGCACAGTAGCTCATGCCTCAAATCCCAGGACTTTGGGAGGCTGAGATGGGAGGATCGCCTAAGCCCGGCAGGAGGAATGTTAAACCAGCTTGGGCAATATGGCGAAATCTGTCTCTACCAGAAATACAAAACTTCGCTGGATGTGGTAGCCTATTGTCCCAGCCTCTCAGGAGCCTGAGGTGGGAGGGTTGCTTGAGCCCAGGAGGTTGAAGATGCAGTGAGCCGAGAACATGCCACTGCGCTCCAGCCTAGGGGTCAGAGTAAGACCCCGTCTTAAAACAAAACAAAACGAAACAAAAAAAACCCCAATGTGAATGCAGTTAACACTACTGTATGGTAAACTTAAAAACAGTTCAGATGGGCTAGGCGTGGTGGCTCATGCCTATAATCCCAGCACTTTGGGAGACTGAGGTGGGTGGATCACTTAAGGTCAGGAGTTTGAGACCAGCTTGGCCAAGGTGGTGGAACGCTGTCTCCACTAACAATACAAAAATTAGCTAGGCATGGTGGCGCGTGCCTGTAATCCCAGCTACTCAGGAGGCAGAGGCGGAAGGATCGCTTGAACCTGGGAGTTGGAGGCTGCAGTGAGCTGAGATCACACCACTGCACTCTAGCATCCAAAAAATAAAGGTTAAAATGGTAAATTTTATATTTTTACAAGAGTTAAAAAAATAAGTCTTCAGAAAGCAAGTAAAGCAAGTTCTAAAACAAAGGAGAATGGTCAATAAGGACATAAAAACCTCATTAGTCATCAGAGTGACGAACAGTTAAACTGCAAAATGGCACCATTTTATACATACTGAAGTGTATAAAGTCAAAAAGTCTGACCTAATCCTGGCATGGAACCACAAGGATATTATATGCTTTATTGCTGATTAGAGTATAAGGTTTTCTTTCTTTTTTTTTTTTTTTTGAGACAAGATCTCTTATCACTGAGCCTGGAATGCAGTGGTGTGATCATGGCTCTCTGGAGCTAGAGTATAAAATTTTCAATCATTTGGAGAACCTGGGGAAATTTCCATGACCCAACAATTCTACTCCTCAGTATTCACCTAAGAAAAATGGAAACACTTGCCTGCAAAACAAGAATTTATATGTACAAGAACGTATGGCAGGCCGGGCGTGCTCATGCATATAATCCTAGCTCTTTGGGAGGCCGAGGCAGGAGGATCATCTGTGGTCAGGAGTTCGAGACCAGCCTGGCCAACATGATGAAGCCCCATCTCTACTAAAAATACAAAACGTAGACGGGTGTAGTGGCGGACACCTGTATCCCAGCTACCTAGGAGGCTGAGGCAGGAGCATTGCCTGAATTCAGGAGGCAGAGGTTGCAGTGAGCCAAGAACGTGCCATTATTGCGCTCCAGCCCAGGTGACAGATCGAGTCTCCATCTCAAGAAAAAAAAAAAAAAACAATGTATGGCAGGCACCACTCCACTTTCTGTTTCAGTAAGTTTGGCTGCCTTAGCTACCTCATTGAAATGAACAGTATTTGTCTTTGTGCGACTGGCTCATTTCACTAACATCATGTTCTCAGGGTTCATACTGGTGTGGCATGTGTCCAAATTTCTTTTCAAGGCTGAATAGTCCTAGAATAATACACAGAAGTTTAAAAAAAAAAAAAAAAGGGGGGCTGGACAATGTTTAGATATTTATTCATGATATACAGATACTGAAAACATCCCAAATGCCCATCAACAGAGAATGGCTAAACAAACTAG
The DNA here is from genome assembly GCF_001604975.1 of Cebus imitator. Classification (NCBI taxonomy): domain Eukaryota; kingdom Metazoa; phylum Chordata; class Mammalia; order Primates; family Cebidae; genus Cebus; species Cebus imitator. Next base: position 7,099,158 of record NW_016107374.1, on the reverse strand, counting down.
CCTATTTACCAAAGGGAATATTACTGAACAACATAAAGGGATAACTACTGATACAATCTGTGGATCAATCTCACAGATATTATCTGGAATGAAACAGACCAGTAACTCTAATTCTTAAAATATACATTGCATGATAACCTTTTTTTTTTTATTTTCTTTTTTTTTTTTTTTTTTTTTTTTTTTTTTTTTTTTTTTTTTTTTTTTTTTTTTTTTTCCAGCTGATACTTCTTTTTTTTTTTTTTTGGAGGCAGTCTTGCTCTATCACCCAGGCTACAGTGCAATAGCGAGATCTCGACTCACTGCAACTTCCACCTCCCAGGTTCAACCCATCCTCCCACCTCAGCCCCCCAAGTAGCTGGGACTACAGATGTATGCCACCTTGCCTAGATAACTTTGGTATTTTTAGTAGAGACAGTGTTTTAACATGTTGGCCAGGCTGGTCTTGAACTCCTGGCTTCACATGATCCACCCGCCTCCACCTCCCAACGTGCTGGGATTATAGGAGTGAGCCACCATGACTGGCCCATGATACCATTTACATGAACACAAGAATCGTGAAAGTAACTTATGGAGGCAGGAATCAGAATATGGTTAGCTCTGGGTGAATTTAAGTAAACAGGTCACATAAGAACCTTCTGGGCGATGGAAACGTCATCTATCTTCCCGACGGCTAGTACCTTCCATGCCTTGATCAAATTTGCTGACTGAACTCTCATGATCTGTGCATTTTGTTATATGTAAATTGTGCCATACTACAAGAATATGGAAAAAGCACAACAATAAAATGAGTTTCTGAGGCTTTTATTTTTCTTTTGGACACAAAGTCTCGCTCTGTCGCCAGGCTGGAATGTAGTGGCAAAATCTCGGCTCACTGCAACCTCCACCTCCCAGGATCAAGTTATTCTCCTACCTCAGCCTCCCAAGCAGCTGGGACTACAGGTGCGTGCCACCACACCCAGCTCATTTTTGTATTTTTAGTAGAGATGGGGTTGTACCACGTTGGCCAGGATGGTCTCGATCTCTTGACCTCATGATCTGCCCACCTCAGCCTCCCAAAGTGCTGGGATTACAGGTGTGAGCCACCGTACCCAGCCCTACTGAGGCTTTCTAAAAAATAAGAACACAGATCTTATTGAATTGCTTTATTCTCATGGGTCTGCTTCCCATAATTAAACTGCCTAATTTTATAACTGCCCGAGCGAACTTAATAAGTCCCTGGGAAATCTGTCCCTTTACCTTCTGCTATGAACGTGTGAGAGAGTTTAAAGGCATCTGAAGCTTCTGGGTCCACAGACAGAACATGAGCCCGTGACCAACTGTCCATGTCAGGGATGTTCTTGTACCTCTTCATGTGAACTCCTGGCTGGACAAGGTGTACCAAAGCGAGGACTGTGACAGTTCCACCAAATGGAAACATCCTGAACTGAATGCCAGGCAATACTAATGCATCTCTCACCATCAGCTTAGGAAGCACTTACCCAACTTGGAAAGTTTCAATGCAGTGGTCTTTCTATCTCTAGATAGTTACGTGTATTTTATATATCATAGATAGAATGCAATACAATACAAGGTGCCTGTGTGTCTTCAATACGGTTCTACTGAAATCTTCCAAATCTTTTTACAATATACAAGCTAGATGTTTTGAGAAAAAAGGGAGCCAAAAAGAGATACAGAAGCCAACCTTATATAGTTAATTTGGAAACTATGTGATCATTTCTGAAATCTTTTATAGAATTAGAAACTCGAAGATCACCCCAGGCAAAGGCTTGAGATAGTTTAACTGTGTATTCCACCCACTGCAGCCCCAAAAAGCCAGGCTGAGCTTTCTGTAACAATTCTTCCCTCTCACCGACTTCCCTGCTTGCTAAAGGGCTAGGGGTGGAAAGGCAATTCTATACCAAAGGTCCGTCTGTCCCGAACTCAAGGCTCTAGCCACCTGACACTCCTGCAGGTCTGAATGTGCCCTGAAGGCCTTAGAGGTGAGCTGAGATGCTATCTCCAGCAGGGTAAGGGCTCTCAAAATAAAAGAAAAATGCTTTGGGCCGGGCCGGGCACGGTGGCTCATGCCTATAATCCCTTTGCAGGGCTGAGGCGGGCGGATCTCAAGGTCAAGAGATCGGGACCATCTGGGCAACATGGTGAAACCCCGTCTCTACTAAAAATACAAAAATTAGCCAGGCATGGTGGCGTGCGCCTGTAGTCCCAGCTACTTGGCAGGCTGAGGCAGGAGAATTGTTTGAACCTGGGAGGCTGAGGTTGCAGTGAGCCAAGATCGCACCACTGCACTCCAGCCTGGTGACAGAATAAGATTCTGTCTGAAAAAAAAAAAAAAAGCTTTGGGCCACTCCTAATGTGCTCCCAAACTCCCTCCCCAACCTCCCACCAAAAACAGCCTTTACTAACCTGTGCCCTTGGGAGGCCCCGAGCCCACGTAATCGGAGAGGACTGTGCCACTGCTGATGTCATTGCCCTTCATGTTGACCACCAGGAAATGATGCCATTCTCTGCATGAAGAAACATGGGGCGTTAGCACCACAGGAGTTCAGGGGACATTCACTGCACGGCCAGAAAATGTGCATCGAGAACATGCTGGGTGCCAGGCCACAGCCACGAACAACAGTCCTCACTGTCTTGGCCAGCACAAACCTCATGTGTTTGCAGAAGAGCAGATCCAGCCCCTCCCACCCTCTGAAATTTTCTAAAGCAGAGGTCAGCAAACTTTCTGTAAAAGGCCAGAGAATGTGTTAAGCTCTGGGGAGCCACAGTCTCTGTTGCAACTATTCAACTTGGCCTTGGCAGCATGAAAGCAGCCATAGGCGACACTTAGCTGTGCTCCAATAAGACATAACTGATGAACGCTGACATGGGAATTTTGTATAATTTCCACATGTCACAAAGTTTAATTCTTCTTTCATGGTTTCCTCAATCATTAAAAAATGTAAAAACCAGGCTGGGCATGGTGGCTCACACCTATAATCCTACCACTTTGGGAGACTGAGGTGGGCAGATCATCTGAGGTCAGGATTTCGATCGAGAGCAGCCTGGACGACATGGTGAAACCCCGTCTCTACTAAAAATGCAAAAATTAGCCAGGCATGATAGCATGTGCCTATAATTCCAGCTACTCCGGAGGCTGAGGCAGAAATCGCTTGAACCTGGGAGACAGAGGTTGCAGTGAGCCAAGATTGCGCCACTGCACTCCAGCCTGGGTGACAAAGGGAGACTCTGTCCAAAAAAAAAAAAAAAGAAAAAAAAAAAGAAGTAAAAACCATTCTTAGCTCATGGGGCTCTACAAAAACAGGCCACAGATGGATATGGCTCTCGGCTGTGAATTACAGATGCCCACTATAGGGGGCAAAAGGGCAGGAAATGTACTCTCTGGCTTAAAAATGGGTGGGGCCATCCCAAACCGGTTCTGCTTCTCCATGTCCAGCAAGGGGATTATATTTGGTAAGTCATGTCTGCATGACCTGCTGTTCCCCATCTTTCCCAGCTCTCACCTGTACTTGGGATCCTTCCTGCTGGGAGCATCCGGGTCTGTCAGGACCAAGGTGTAGAGCTTCCCTGAATCAAGACCATCCCACGAAATGCTGGTGGGTCTGTTCTTGACCTGTATGAAAGAACCAGTTTGGAGTTAAAAAGTCAGAAATGCTGAAGAAACTGGTTGGGCACAGTGGCTCACGCCTGTAATCCCAGCAGCTGGGAGGCTGAGGCGAGAGGCTCACTTGAGGTCAGGGGTTCGAGACCAGCCTGGCCAACATGGTGAAACCCATCTCTACTAAAATACAAAAATTAGCTAGACATGGTGGTGGACACCTGTAATCCCAGCTACTTGGGAAGATGAGGTGAGAGGACTGCTTGAGCTGGGGAGGCAGATGCTGCAATGAGCCAAAACTGCCCCACTGAACTCCAGCCTGGGTGACAGAGTGAGACTCTGTCTCAAAAGAAAAGAGAAATGCTGAAGAAACCAGTACTCTTTCTTTGATCTGAGACTCTTCAAAGAGAAAACAGAATAGATTTTTAATAAAATCAATGACTCTGTAGTTTTATATACATCACTTATTTTATTTATAATCTTTTTTTTGAGACCAGGTCTCATCCTGTCACCCAGGCTGGAGTGCAGTGACGCTATCAAGGTTCACTGCAGCCACTCCTCCCACTTCAGCCTCCTGAGCAGCTGCAAACTACAGGCCCACACCATCACGCCTGGCCAATTTTTTTTTTTTGTAGCGTTGGGATCTTGCTATGTTGCCCAGGCTGTTATTATTTCAGTCCCAACAACACCATGGGGCTCGTATCCCAGCACACTATGCACAGAAACAAATGCGGCCGGGATTCCAACCCTGGCACCGAGTCCCTCTCTCAACGACACGCGTACACTGTCTGTCTGAAATGACAACGTTTCTGGATTTGGTGATCAGGAGGTTACCTGGGGCCTGCTAAAGTGAAATCTGCATTAACTAGATGTTTCAAAGTGCACAGAAAAGGAGAAAGCCGAGGTGAGCAGGGAAAAGGGAGGCTGTGGGAGCCGCGGTGGCTCCGGCCAGTTGTCCTGGCGCTTGAGATGAGGCCATGCGTTCAAGGCCAACCTAGGCAATAAATAACCTCTCATTCATTTAAAAAAAAAAAAAAAAAAAGGTAGGCTGTGTCAGACGGGCACTTCATATTTAAACATCCAAAGCAATTTAAATTCTGTGAACATCCAAAACAATGTAAGGTCAAGGCAGTTCATTTTACACTGTTGCCCGGAGCTTCATCACGAGCTAGCAGTGGTGTCTGCAAATCTAGTTTCTTCACTTTCAGCCGTGGGCGTGGGAGGTCAAACAGCAAAACTAAACCGTTGCCCTCCAGCGTTCCGGCAGCACGCTCCGGACCGATTGAACAAAGGAGAAATGGGCCGGCGTGCCCATCACCAGTTACATAATGCGCCACAGGCTCTCGGGTGGGGCTTCTGCCCTCCAACACAAGGCCTAAAATACTGAGGCTCCAGGAGAGGGTCTAGGGGCGTGGGGGCGGCCACAGCCTACCCCGTCCCGGGGACGTCCCTCCCCAGGGCCCTGCCCCGGGGGGTCCGGGCTGTCTCCGGACCTAGGCCCCTCTTGGGCCCAAAACCCGGGAAAAGTGAATCCATCGCTGCCGCAGGACAAGCCTGCCTGGCAACGCCACAGGCCGGGTTCCCCGTGCTCGGAATGGCCCCCAGGCATGGGACATGGACCCTGGGACCCTCGCCCTGGGGGGCCTCGACGCACGCAGGCTGAACCTCCCCACTGCCCCTAGCCCTGTCTCCTCCAGGTCCGATCCAGGCGGTCCGCACAGGACTCCGCGCCAGGCCGCTGGCTGCAGCCCGCCGCCCGGGGTACCTGGGTGGGCGTCAGCACTTTGCCCAGCTCGTCCACCGCCGCCCCGCCGTAGGTGACATGCAGCGGGTGCTGCGGCTGCTCGTCCACTTCCTGCAGGCTCAAGGGCCCGGACCACTTGCTGAGGTCCACCGGCATGGCGGGGCCGAGCAGAACGTGTAGCCGAGAGTGCTGCGGCAGGGCAGGTGCGGGCGGTAACGGCGACACGGAGGCCTCCACACACTGGCCCGGGAAGGCGGGACCCAAGGACACGCGAGCTCACGCGCCGCCGCCGCCTAGCTCCGCCCACCGCCCTCTGCCCTCTGATTGGCCGACGCCGGCCGAGCAAGGCCGCTGCTGCTCCGGAGTCCTTGCAAAGTGCTCCGAGTGGCTGCCGAGTTCTCGCGAACTCGGCCTGCAAGGCTGCGGTTTCAAGAAGTGAAAATGAAGGGCGCCCTGGCACGGGTTCGCCTGGGAGAGAGGCTCGTGCTTTAGAAAGTGTCTTAGGAAAAAAAAAATGCAATTGAGTTCGTCTTGGTTGCAATTTTGGTTTTCCGAGTTTTCTGCGTTATTCTGTAGTCCACCTTCCAAATTCAGATATGTAGCTTGGCGCGGTGGCTCGCGCCTGTATTCCCAGCACTTTGGGAGGCCAAAGCAGAAGGATCGCTTGACCCCAGGAGTTTGAGACCATCCTGGACAACGTAGCAAGACCCCGACTTTGCAGGAAACTTGAAAAAAA
>NW_016107374.1:7086777-7092268 GCF_001604975.1 Cebus imitator | reverse complement strand
TGAGGCAGGAGAATTGCCTGAACCCAGGAGGCGGAGGTTGCGGTGAGCCAGGATCACGCCGAGCCAAGATCGCGCCATTGCACTCCAGCCTGGGTAACAAGATTGAAACTCCCATCTCAAAAGAAAAAAAAAAAAGCTGTCTCTTGATTTCCATTCTTACTGGGATATAACACAAGTTCATTAAAGAAAAAGAAAAAAACCCAAAGAAGTAAAAATTTCCTTCTATCTCACTACTTTGATATAAACGTCCGTAATCATTTGGGGTATATCTTTCCTATTCAAAAATACTATGAGTATAGATGATTTTGTTGTTTATTCACCAAAAGATTGCATTGTATCCTACCATTATAAAATAGTCATATCAAAAATAGGTTGTCAGGCAGTGTGCAGTGGCTGAGGCCTCTAATCCTAGCACTTTGGGAGGCTGAGGCAGGAGGGTCACTTGAGCCCAGGAGTTCAAGACCAGCTGGGACAACATGGCAGAACCCCATCTCTACAAAAAACATGCAAAAATTAGCCTAGTATGGGGGGATGCGCCAGTAGTCACAGCTACTAGCAAGGCTGAGGCAGGAGGATCGCCTGAGCCCAGGAGTTTGAGACTGCAGTGAGCCGTGATCGCGCCACTGCACTTCAGCCTAGGTGACAGAGTAAAACCCTGTTTCTACAAAAATAAAACACAGCAAAAAAGACTTCAACATTTTAATGACTTATTCTTTTCTAGATGCACCATCATTTATTCACCAAGCCTCTTGATGTACTCTGTTTTGTTAATTGCTTTCCTTTGACAAATATCACTGAAATGAACATCCTTATACATATATCTTTAAAAACTTGAAGGACTTTTAGGAAAATTTTATTACATGGTAGCTTTTATTAATTAGGTCAAAAAATACACATTTTGTTTGTTTCTTTTGAGACAGAATCTTGCTCTGTCGCCCAGGCTGGAGTGCAGTCGCATGATCTCAGCTCATAGCAACTTCCGCCTCCAGGGTTCAAGCAATTCTCCTGCCTCAGCCTCTTGAATAGCTGGGACTACAGGCATGCACCACCATGTCCAGCTAATTTTTGTATTTTTGGTAGAGACGGGGTTTCACCATGTTGGCCAGGCTGGTCTCAAACTCCTGGCCTCAACTGATCCGTCCACCTCGGCTTTCCAAAGTGCTGAGATTATAGACAAAAGCCACCGCGCCTGGCCCAAAAATTACATACTTTAAAGGGATGAATCACAGCTAGTTAAGCGTCAGGGTCAACTGGATGGAATGTCTTCAATCACAAAGCACTGACAGGAAGAATTACGGGTTCTTTCCTCTGTAGATGCATTTTGAGAACCTTGGAAGCAAAAGGAGAAAAAGTTGTCACCCTCCCAGAGCGTTTCGTCTAGCAGTGGAGAGAGACATAGATCAAATGACACTGAGGAAACTGAAAACTACCGCCTGCAAGGAGCTTCTGGGACGCAAGGCAGGCCCGGGCTGAGCGGGAGCAGGCTGAGTGAGTTCTGCAGCGAACTCCCCACATGAGCCCAGGAAAGGCACGTTTGGGATTAGGGCAGGATGATACTGTGAGAAGACCGGACTGGCGAGGGATACAAACTCCTGGGGAAAGGTGGAAAGAATTCCAGAGATTTCTGCTCCTGCTACCTTTTTTTTTTTTTTTTTTTGAGACAGGATCGTACTCTATCACCCAGGCTGTAGGAATGTGGAGTGCAGTGCTGGGATCTCAGCTTGCTGCAGCCTCCATCTCCTAGGCTCAAGCCATCCTCCCACCTTAGCCTTCCACGTGGCTAGGACTACAGGTGTGCGCTACCGTGCCTGGCTCATTTTTTTTATTCTTCGTAGAGGTAGGTCTTACCATGTTACCCTGGTTAGTCCTGAAATGATTTCAAGCGACCCTCCTGCCTTGGTCTCTCAAAGTGCTGGGATTACAGACATGATTCACCACAGCCAGCCTCTGCTATCATTTTTTCCTCTTCCCTCCCCGACCCCAATAGGCAGTTCATCACCAAGCCTATAAATCAGCCTTCACATTTCTCCCCTGAAACTGTCCCCTCATGGGAAGGCACCTGCTATCACTCACCTTGACCACTGCTTTTTTTTTTTTTTTTTTTTTTGAGATGGATTCTCACTCTGTCGCCCAGGCTGAGTGGAATAGTGTGATCTTGGCTCACTGCAACCTCTGCCTTCCAGGTTCAAGCGATTCTCCTGCCTCAGCCTCCCCAGTAGCTGGGATTACAGGCACTCCCTACCACGCCCAGCTAATTTTTGTATTTTTAGTAGAGACAGGGTTTCACCATGTTGGCCAGGCTGGTCTTGAATACCTGGCCTCAAGAGATCCGCCCACCTCGGCCTCCCAAAGTGCTAGGATGACAGGCGTGAGCCCCTGCGCCTGGCCTACCTTGGCTATTGCTTCTGTTCTTCCTTTCTTCTAGCCCATCTTCCAGCCCACCTTGATCTTTCTCAGAGGTAAATCAGGTGGATTCCCACATCCCTCTCTACCCCCCATATCACCCTATAGCCATCTGTGGCTCCCCATTGCCTCCCGATGAAGTCCAGGCTCTTACCAGGGCCCCACAGACTTCTACCTTCCTGCCTCTTGGTTGCATTCTTCACTTCAAACACTGAATTTGTTTGGGGTCCAATTTGCTTTTCTACCTCTGGGCCTTTGCACATGCTGTTCCCTCTTCCTGGAGCAGTTTCCTCCTCATCCCAGCTCATCTTTGCTCATCTTTTTTTTGTTGTTGTTGTCGTCATTGTTGTTGTTGTTGTTGAGTTGGAGTTTCACTCATGTTACCCAGGCTGGAGTGCAATGGCACGATCTCGGCTCACTGCAACCTCCGCCTCCTGGGTTCAGGCAATTCTCCTGCCTCAGCCTCCTAAGTAGCTGGGATTACAGGCACGCGCCACCATGCCCAGCTAATGTTTTGTATTTTTAGTAGAGACGGGGTTTCACCATGTTGACTAGGATGGTCTCGATCTCCTGACCTCATGATCCGCCTGCCTCGGCCTCCCAAAGTGCTGGGATTACAGGCTTGAGCCACCGTGCCCAGCTATCTTCGCTCATCTTAAACATCAGTTCTACCTTCTGTCACCCATTGAGACCAGGGGAAACGCCCTGTTCTCTGCATCCACACCCATTGTGTCCTTCCATTTTCCATTTAGGAACATTGGGATTTCTTTCTTTTCTTTTTTTTTACTTTGAGACGGAGTCTCGCTCTGTTGTCCAGGCTGGAATGCAGCGACTCTCTGCAACCTCCGCCTCCCTCCCTTCTCCTCGCAGGTTCAAGCAATTCTCGTGCCACCACCTCCCAAGTAGTTGGGACTACAGGCACACACCACCTACCTGCCTCATTTTTTTTTTGAGGCAGAGTCCTGCTCTGTAACCCAGGCTGGAGTTCAGTGGCGTGATCTTGGCTCACTGCAACCTCTGCCTCCTGGGTTCAAGCTATTCTCATGCCCCAGCCTCCTCAGTAGCTGGGATTACAGGCTCATACCACCACACTCAACAAATTTTTGTATTTGTGGTAGAGACAGGGTTTCATCACGTTGACCAGGCTGGTCTCAAACTCCTGACCTCAAGTGATCCACCCGCCTCAGCCTCCCAAAGTTGTAGGATTACAGACAAGAGCCACCGTACCTGGCCTGGGATTTCTAATTGACCACCTTAACCACATCATCAACAACTTGAATATAAGCTCTATGAGGGTCATCTCTCAGTCACCAGCCATATCCCCAACACCTAAAATAGCTTCTGACATACTTAGTACATGATAATATCATTATTATTATAAGAAACTAAGGCCAGTGTGGTGCCTCATGCCTGTAATCCCAGCACTTTGGGAGGTCGAGGTGGGAGGATCACTTGGGGTCAGGAGTTCGAGACCAACTTAGCCAACATGATGAAACCCTGTCTCCACCAAAAATATAAAAATGAGCCGGGCGTAGTGGCGAGCACCTGTAATCCCAGCTTCTTGGAAGGCTGAGGCAGGAGAATTGATTGAACCTGGGAGGCAAAGGTTGCAATGAGCTGACGCCACTGCACTCCAGCCTGGGCATAGAGCAAGACTCTGTCTCAAAAAAAAAAAAGAAAGAGAGAAACTAAGTGAAAATGTTTAAAAAGCCATCTGGTTGGTTTCAAGTTCAGGTCACGAAAGCTTCACTTTCTGATTTAAAAAAAAAAAAAAAAGTTTGGTTTTTTTTTTTGGTAAGAGCCAGGGTCTTACTCTGTCACCCAAGTTGGAGTACAATGGTATAATCATGACTTACTGCAGCCTTGAAGGTTCAAGTGACCCTCCCGCCTCAGACTCCCAAGTAGCTGGGACCACACTTGAGTGCCACCATACCCAGCGAATTTTTTTTTCTACAGCTAATATTTTTTTATTTTTTGTAGAGTTAAGGTTTTGCCCAGGCTGGTCTCAAACTCTTGGCCTCAAGCGATCCTCCTGCCTTGGCCTACCAAAGCGCTGGAATTACAGGCATGAGCTACTACACTTGGCCCTCTGATGAAATCTTACATTCAGAAAAGACAGGTCATTTTGCCTGAAATTCTGATCACAACAGTATCTCCTTAATTAGCAACAGTTGGCAAAAACAGAGCACCTTTTCTCACTATATTAAACAGCTCTCATTAAATGCTCATGAGATAATAGATACCATCCCACAAGCCATGTGTTGAAAAAGATAACAATTACTTGTCTGAAAACGTGGTTGTACTTTCTGAGAGAATGCTAAGATTTTTTTTTTTTTTCAAGACAAAGTCTCAATTTGTCACCCAGGCTGGAGTGCAGTGGCATGATCTTGGCTTACTGCAACCTCCACCTCCCAGGTTCAAGGGATTCTCCTGCCTCAGCCTCCCGAGTAGCTGGGACAAACGCTCCTGCCACAGCACCTGGCTAATTTTTGTGTTTTAGTAGAGACAGGGTTTCACCCTGTTGGCCAGGCTGGTCTTGACTCCTGACCTCAAGTGATCTGCCCACCTTGGCTTCCAGAAGTGCTAGGATTACACGCGTGAGCCACCACGCCCAGCCCCAGAAACATTTTTTAAACCTTGTTTATAGGAATTATCTGGGACCAAGCACAAAGCCTTAAAACCAGCATTTAACATCAACACAGACCTTAAGACTGATAAGAATTATGTACAATCGGCCGGGCGCAGTGGCTCATGCCTCTAATCCCAGCACTTTGGGAGGCGGGCAGATTACCTGAGGTCAGGAGTTTGAGACCAGCCTGACCAATATGGTGAAACCTCGTCTCTACCAAAATATAAAAATTAGCCAGGCGTGGTGGCGGGCACCTGTAATCCCAGCTATTTGGGAGGCTGAGGCAGGAGAATCGTTTGAACCTGGGAGGCAGAGGCTACAGTGAGCCGAGATCATACCACTGCACTCCAGCCTGGGTGACAGAGGGAGCCTCTCTCAAAAAAAAAAGGAATATTTACACTTCTGAAGCCTGCTACTTGGAGGCTTTTTTTTTTTTTTTTTTTTTTGAGATGGAGTTTC
>NW_016107374.1:7082286-7085707 GCF_001604975.1 Cebus imitator | reverse complement strand
TAAATGTATTTAATTGCTGTCTCACGTCTCCCTGAAATGCATAAAACCAAGGTGTGTCCAACCATCTTGGGCACAGGTTCTTCAGGTCTCCTGAGGGCTGGGTCACAGGCCGTGGTCACTCATATTTGACTCAGAATCAATCTCTTCAAATGTTTTAAAGTTTGACTCTTTGCATTGATGATATGTATTCTCCTGTCCGCTTTTCTTTCTGCCACGTGTGCCTCTTCTGGATCGGGAGCTTGGGCAGGTACTGGTTGCAGGTAGACTCAAATGAGCCAACCTGGAAAACCACGAGTTGTTTTTGTTTGTTGAGTGAGGAGCAGGAAATTGACTGATGTGTTTATTCAGTGGAATGGCTTCGTGCCAGTTTCACTCATTGTGCTTCTGCAAAAGAAAGTGTTTATTTAGGGAATTTGGGGCCAGGCGCAGTGGCTCACACCTGTAATCCCAGCGTTCTGGGAGGCCAAGGTGGGCAGTTCACCTGAGATCAGAAGTTCAAGACCAGCCTGGCCAACATGATGAAACTCCATCTTTACTTAAAATATAAAAATTAACTGGGTGCAGTGGCAGGTGCCTGTAATTCCAGCTACTCAGGAGGCTAAGGCAGGAGAATAGCTTGAACCCGGGAAGTGGAGGTTTGCAGTGAGCCAAGATCGTGCCACTGCATTCCAGGATGGGTGACACAGTGAGACTCCATCTCAAAAAACAAAAATAATGAGGGAATTTTGGACAAAAATGAAGTTCTGTCCTTAGCTGGAGTCCAGAAACTGCTGTTGTGGCCATGCCAGCAACTTGGAACTGCCACTCCAGGGGACCAAGGTGCTGGCTGCCAGCCAAGGAGCTGCACTGAGACACTGTTCTGAGAATTAATCATTAACAGGTCGCCAGGATTCTACTCGCCAGATTTTTCCTGTTCAGATTTTCTTTTTTTACTTTTCTGTTTGAGAATTTCAAAGCATTTGAAAATACCCTCTATTTCTCACTTAATCTTCTGCAGTTCTTGGTTGATGCAGATGACTACACGTCCAGAAGGAAAGCAGGTGTATCAAATCATACTAAAAATTCAGGGACGCCTCATCATGCAGACTTTAGCAATATTAAAGTAGCACTCATTGAGGCCAGGTGCAGTGGCTCATGCCTGTAATCCCAGCACTTTGGGAGGCCTGGGAGATTGCTTGAGGCCAGGAGTTCAAGACCGGCCTGGCCAACATGGTGAAACCCCGTCCCTACTAAAAATACAAAAATTATCCGGGCGTGGTGGTGCATGCCTGTAATCCCAGCTACTCTGGAGGTTGAGGCAGGAGAATCATTTAAACCTGGGAGGTGGAGGTTGCAGTGAGCCGAGATCATGCTACTGCTCTCCAGCCTGGGCAACAGAGTGAAATTCTGCCTTAAAAAGGATTAAAAAATAAAAACAAAAAAATTAGTGATCATTCAAACCAGAATCTTGACCATCTTTATGGAGAATAGCTTGCTTTGTGTCTTAGGCTGCAGAATACCTGCCATGCCCTCAGCCCCTCGGACACCCTCAGGGTTCCATCCCCTGACACCCCTCCCACCTTCAGCCAATTCAAAGGTTTCTTAAACCACCTATGAAGGGCTGGCCTGTAGTCCCAGCCCCACGAGGCTCTTAATGCTCTCAAACTCCTGAGCTCAAGTGATCTCCTGCCTCAACCTCCCAAAGTGTTGGGATTACAGGCATGAGCCACTGCGCCTGGATAAACTGGTACTTCAAAAGATGGTATTTTCAGTTGTAGGGTGGTTTCAATTTCAAGTAGACTCTCCCTTCCTGTTTCCAGATAACCATTCTGGTAGGCAGTTTCTGCCAGAATGAGGAAGGCTGGGCGTGGTGGCTCACGCCTGTAATCCCAGCACTTTGGGAGGCTGAGATGGGCGGATCACCTGAGGTCAGGAGATTGAGACCAGCCTGTCCAACATGATGAAACCCTGTCTCTACTAAAAATACAAAAATTAGCCAGGCGTAATGGTGGGCACCTGTAATCCCAGCTACTTGGGAAGCTGAGGCAGGAAAATTACTTGAACCCTGGAGGCAGAGGTTGCAGTGAGCTGGTATCACGCCATTGTACTCCAGCCAGAACAACAGAGCAAGACTCTGTCTCAAAAAAAACAAAAGAAAAGAAAAATAATTTGTTCATATACTGAGATGCTGGTGGGTGGGTGATTGGTTTCAGGAGTGTCTGGATCCAGGGACTTAAAACCTTAAGTGTCTGTTTCACTTGTAGGGTGGTTTCAATTTCAAGCAGACTCTCCCTTCATGTTTCCGGAGGACCATTCTGGTAGGCAGTTTCTAAGATGGACCCAGTGGACCCCAAATCCTGGTATACATGGCCCTGTGTGCTCCACTCTCCTTAAGTAACTTGCTTCTAATCAGTAACACATGACATGGGAATGGGATGTCACTTCTGATTAAGTTATGCAAGACTGGATCAGGTGCAGTGGCTCACACCTATAATCCTAGCACTTTGGGAGGCCGAGGCAGGAGGATTGCTTAAGCCAGGAGTTCAAGACCAATCTGGGCAACATGGTAAGCCCCCATCTCTCCAAAAAATAGGAGGCTGAGGCTTGAGCCTAAGAGTTGAAGGCTGTAGTGAACCATCATCACGCCACTGCACCCCAGCCTGGGCAACAGAGCAAGACCCTATCTCAAAACAAACAACATATGACGTGCAGACAGGATGTCACTTCTGATTCAGTTGTATAAGGCTGTGGCTTCCGTCTCTCTAGCACACACTCTCTATTGCTTTCTCAGCTTGCAGGCCTCCGTGAAGCAAGCCGTCCTGTGGCAGAGGCCCGCGTGGCCAGGAACCAAGGGCAGCTTCTGGCCAACAGCCAGTGAGGACCTGAAGCCCCGGCCCAACATCCCTCCAGGAACTGAATTTTGCCAACAACCAGTGAATGACCTTGGAAGTGGATCCTTCCCCTAGAAGCCCAGCTTTCAGATGTATGGGGAGTACGGGTCCTGCTTGAAAACCTAGGTGAGATTCTTCAGGCCTGCCAGACCATGAGCAATGACAAAGGCTTTCCCTGGCAGGCCTTGGGGAAAGCTGTCCTCCCCACACCAGACTCGGTGCCCAGCCTGTGCACTGCAGTCTCTGAAGGGAGTTGGAGTCAGGGACTCCCGTGGCCCTGGCCAGCCACACACTTGAATATACTTGCTTTCCTAGCCAGGTAGCACCTTTGACCCTGGGTCTCTTTATCTGGGGCCTTGGGCAGAGGTCGTCTTTGGGGCTTCTGCGAAGGCCTCCTTCTGGGGATGGGAGGAGGGGAAACCTTGAACCCATTGTTTCCCACTCTGATTTCATACCCATTACCTTTCCGCTCCTAGTGCTTATCCCGTCACAGTCAGGTGATACAGCCTTACTACCTCTTTCCGTTTTGGCTTATTGCTTTTTTTTTTTTT
>NW_016107374.1:7075702-7080081 GCF_001604975.1 Cebus imitator | reverse complement strand
CAATCTCAGCTCACTGTAACCTCCACCTTCTGGGTTCAAGCAATTCTCCTGCCTCAGCCTCCTGAATAGCTGTGATTACAGGTATGTGCCACCACACCCAGCTAATTTTTTGTATGTTTAGTAGAGATGGGGTTTCACTGTGTTAGCTAGGATGGTCTCGATCTCCTGACCTCGTGATCCACCTGCGTCAGCCTCCCAAAGTGCTGGGATTACAGGCTTGAGCCACCGCGCCTGGCAAATTTTTTCTTTTTTATGTTGCCTTTGAGTAACAAAACACCTTATACAAAAATTGACTCAAGATGGATTAAAGCCTTAAATGTAAAACCCAAAGCCATAAAAACCCTAGAAGAAAACCTAGGCAATACCATTCAAGACATAGGCATGGGCAAAGACTTCATGACTAAATCGCCAAAAAGCAATTGCAACAAATGCCAAAATTGACAAATGAAATATAATTCGGAACAAGTAAACTTAATAACATTTATAGAGCTCTCCACTTTAAATACACAAAATATACACTCTTATCAGTACCACATCACATCTATTTACAGATTTCAATGAAATATTGGTTGGCTGCTTGTTTGTTATTTTCTTCCCTCATTTTTTTTTCATGTCTCTATTATTAAGCACAATAATAGGCATACCCATTTTTAGACTGCATTCTAGCCCGGGCAATAAAGCAACACCCCCGTTCTCTCTCCCTCTTCCTCTTTCTCTTTCTTCCTCTCCTTTATTCTTTCTTTTTCTTTCTTTCTTTCTTCTTTTTTTTTTTTTAGAAAAAAAAAATAAGTGAAATCCTACTTATAAGAGGGTTCAAGTTAAGCTCTATACAAGCGTACATTCTTGGCATTAATAAGAAAAATAAAAAGAAATATAATTAAGCTAAAGAGCTTCTGCACAACAAAAGAAACTATCATCAGAGTGAACAGGCAACCTACAGAATGGGAGAAATTTTTGCAATCTATTCATCTGACAAAGGTCTGATATCCAGAATTTACAAGGAACTTAAACATATTTAAAAGACAACCCCGTCAAAAACTGGGCAAAGGATATGAATAGACACTTCTCAAAAGAAGACATTTACATGGCCAACAAACATATGAAGAAAAGCTCATCATCACTAGTCATTAGAGAAGTGGAAGTCAAAACCAAGTTGAGATACCATCTCACACCAGTCAGAATGGCGATTATTAAAAAGTCAGGAAATAACAGATGCTGGAGAGGCTGTGGAGAAAGAGGAATGCTTTTACACTGTTGTTGGAAGTGTAAATTAGTTCAACCATTATGGAAGACAGTATGGCCATTCCTCGAGGATCTAGAACCAGAAATACCGTTTGCCCCAACAATCCCGTTACCAGGTATATTCCCAGAGGAATATAAATCATTCTATAAAGACACATGCACATGTGTGTTTATTGCAGCACTATTTACAAAAGCAAAGATATGAAACCAACCCAAATGCTCATCAACGATACAGTGGATAAAGAAAATGTGGTACATATATACCATGGAATACCATGCAGCCATAAAAACCAATGAGATCATGTCCTTTGCAGGGACATGGATAAAGCTGGAAGCCATCATCCTCAGCAAACTAACACAGGAACAGAAAACCAAATACCGCACGTTGTCACTCATAAGTGGGAGTTGAACTTTGAGAACACATGGACACAGAGAGGGGAACAATACACACCACAGCCTGTTGGGGGATGGGAGGTGAGAGGAAGGAACTTAGAGGATGGGTCAGTAGATGAAGCAAACCACCATGGGACACATACACCTATGTAACAAATCTGCATGTTCTACACATGCATCCTGTTTTTTTTTTTTTTAGAAAAAGTATAAATAGTTATTGTAAAAAAAATTAGCCAGGTGTCGTAGTGTGTGCCTGCAGTCCCAGCTACTCAGGAGGCTGAGGCAGGAGAATTGCTTGAACTCAGGAGGCAGAGGTTGCAGAGAGCTGAGATCATGCCACCGCACTCCAGCCTGGCAACAGAGTGAGACTCCTCAGGCAACAGAGTGAGATTTCGTCAAGGAAGAATTGAGAAAGCAAGAAAGAAGAAAGGAGGAAGAAGGGAAGGAAGGAAGGAGGGAGGCAGGGAAGGAAGGAAAAGGGAAAAGAAATCCAGGTAGGAAACGTAAAAGCAAAAGGTGTCTTCTGTAAGTAGCAAATGAGTGATGTACATTACTAATTTACAACAAAGAGATCTTGTTAATCAGCTTAACAGAGCAACATCTAGGCACCCAGTCAGTAAGCCCCAGCATGCGTACACAGCTAACATGAGTCCTGTATGATATTGGCCACTTAATTAAAACAGACTCTATCTCTACTTATCAAAATATTATGAACTTCCTAGAATTTTCTGCAAGCTCCGGAAATTAAGAAACTGTATTCATTAAAATACATAAACCGAGAACGTATTTCTACTTCCCCAACTGTTTTGAATTAGTCATGTTTTTCTGTAATGAACATTTGACCAAAGTTCAAGGTAAGTGAGCAAAGAGATTAGATTTTAAAAAAAGGGGGGTGCCAAGCCAATTCCCTGGAGTTGGATCAAAGTTCTAGAAGGGCAAATGTCACATATACAGAAATAGCTGGGCACTGTGGCTCATGCCTGTAATCCCAACACATTAGGAGGCCAAGGCAGGTGGATCACACAAACAGTTTTGAGGCTGAGGTAAGGAGGGTCGCTTGAGCCTGGGAGGCGGAGGCTGCAGTAAGCCAAGATCAGGCTACTGCACTCCAGCCCAGGCGACAGAGAAAGACTCAAAAACTAACCACCACCACCAGGCGCAGTGGCTCACGCCTGTAATCCCAACACTTTAGGAGGCCCAGGTGGGTGGATCACCTGAGGTCAGGAGTTCGAGACCAGCCTGGCCAACATGGTGAAACCCTGTTTGAACTAAAAATACAAAAAAAAAATTAGCCGCCTATGGTTGTGGGCGCCTGTAAACCCAGTTACTCAGGAGGCTGAGGCAGGAGAATCATGTGAACCTGGGAGGCGGAGGTTGCAGTAAGCCAAGATCACGCCATTGCACTCCAGCCTGGGTGGCAGTTCAACAAGACTCCATCTCAAAAAAATATATGTGTGTGTGTGTGTGTGTGTGTGTGTGTGTGTGTGTGTGACCTTATTTATGTCTTTAAAAACATGTATGTGTTACTGTCTCATATATAATGCATACATACATAAACGCATATCTGGAAGAATAAACAACAAATAGTTAACTGTGGTATTTTTTAGAGTGAGATAAAATGTAGAAAGATTCGTTACAGGGACTTTCACTTCGCACAAATGGATTGAACTTTTAAAAATTATACCTTCATAAATTTTCCTTTTAAAATAATTAACATATTACTTTTTCACTGAATAGGAAAAAAAAGCTTTAAAAGCTGCCAGAAAAAAAGCAAGCCAAATAATAAGTATGATGGTAGTGGTTATTTGGTATATAAAATGTAGGGAAAAAATATAAGGAAGGTGAATATATTCTGTACATCCCAAATGGTGTTATGATTTCTGTTCAGCCTTTTCTCTTTGCCAACTACAATGCTAAGGATCTTTTAAAATTATTTTTGTTTTTTAAGCCTGGCATGATGGCTCACATCTGTGATCCCAGCACTTTGGGAAACTGAGGTGGGCAGATCACCTGAGATCGGGAGTTTGAGACCAGCCCAGCCAACATGGGGAAAACCTGCCTCTACTAAAAATAGAAAAAAAATAGCTACTTGGTAGTCCCAGCTGCTTGGGAGGCTCAGGCTGGAGAATTACCTGAGCCCAGGAGGTGGAGGTTGTAGTGAGGGAAGATTGCACCACTGCACTCCAGCCTGGGCAACAGAGACTCCGTCTCAAAAATAAATTTAAAAATTATTTTTATTTACTATTATTTTTACCAGACAGGGTCTCTATGTTGTTCAGGCTGGTCTTAAACTCTTGGGCACAAATGATCCTCCTACCTTAGCCTCCTGAGGCTGAGAGGCTGGGATTACAGGAGTGAACCAGTGCACCCGGCTATGCTAAACATCCCATATGCTTTGTCTTATATAATCTTCTCAGCCCTGTCCTGTGAACCCTGGTAAGGGCCATAGTTACCATTTGCATTTTATAACTGAGGAAATGGGTGCTCAGAAAGATAAGTTGCCAAGGCCTTGAAGCTTGAAGCAATGGGCTAGAGATATAAATCCAAATGCGTTTCCTACTAGAACCCAGGACTTTAGCCGATAATCAGAAAAGATTGGAATGTAGGTTTAGAAACAGAGCGTGAGGGCCGGGCGCGGTGGCTCAAGCCTGTAATCCCAGCACTTTGGGAGGCCGAGGCGGGTGGATCACAAGGTCAAGAGATCGAGACCATCCTGGTCAACACGGTGAAACCCCGTCCCTACT
>NW_016107374.1:7072578-7073787 GCF_001604975.1 Cebus imitator | reverse complement strand
CCCAGTACTTTAGGAGGCTGAGACCATATCCACCACAAGGTCAGGATATGGAGACCATCCTGGCTAACATGGTGAAACCTCGTCTCTACTAAAAATACAAAAAAAAAAAAAAAGAAAAATTAGCTGGGCATGGTGACATGCGCCTGTAGTCCCAGCTACTTGGGAAGCTGAGGCAAGAGAATCACTTAAACCTAGGAGGCAGAGGTAGAGCGAGACTCGTCTCAAAAATAAATAAATAAATAAAAATAAGAGAGATATTATAATTCAGAATGATCAGCGTTGTGATGTGTATTTCTGCAGGTGCTGTGGGAATGCAGAAGAGGAGCACCTCCCCCTGCTATGTACACCAGGGAAGACTTCCTGGAAGAGGTGACAACTTCAGCTGGAAGAATTGCTGAGAATGAGCCAGTTAAGAAGGGAATTAAAGGTATCCTGGGTAGTGGGAAGAACAAGAACTCAGGCAGGCAGTCGGGGGCAGAGAGCGCGTAGCTTGGCTGAAACAGCCTCTGTCAGATGTGCCTGGCGCGAAGGAGATGACTATGCACTTCACAAGGGCAGAGACCTCGCAGCGTTTTGTTCGCATTGTTACCCCAGTGTCTAGCACAATGCCTGGCACACAGTGAAGGTCAGAACTCCAGGCAAAGACAGCAGGGCCAGATGGGAGGGGGTGGATGAAGGGTGTACATCTCTGAAAAACCTTAGCAATAAACAGATTTGTTGAAAAGTGAAATTTCATCTTCCTTGCAGTATTGTGTTTTAGAGGCCATATTTATAAAAATACAACTGTGTTGCTATTTGATGTTGGAATGGACAGGAATAGGTGTTTAAAAGAAAAGTCAGGCTCAGTGGTTCACACCTGTAATTCCAGCACTTTGGGAGGCTGAGGTGGGCAGATTGCTTGACGCCAGACGTTCAAGACCAGCCTGGCCAACATGATGAAACCCCATCTTTTCTGAAAATACAAAAATTAAAGTTATCTGGGCATGGGGGCGTATGGTGTAATTCCAGCTACTCAGAAGGCTAAGGCACGAGAATTGCTTGAGCCTGGGATCACCCCACCACACTCCAGCCTGGCTGACAAAGCGAGACCCTGTCTCAAAAATAAATAAATACTGCCGGGCGCAGTGGCTCATGCCTGTAATCCCAGCACTTTGGGAGGCCGAGGTGGGTGGATCACGAGGTCAAGAGATCGAGACCATCCTGGTCAAC
>NW_016107374.1:7067466-7070483 GCF_001604975.1 Cebus imitator | reverse complement strand
TTTTCCAGACAGGGCCTTGCTGTCTCCCAGGCTGGAGTGCAGCGGTACGATCTCAGAACCTCCACTTCCCGGGTTCAAGCCAGTCTCCTGCCTCAGCCTCCCAAGTAGCTGGGATTACTGGTGCATGCCACCTCGCCTGGCTAATATTTCAACTTTTATTTTTGATTCAAGCGGCACACATGCAGGTTTATTACATGGGCATATTTCGTGACATGGAGATTTGCAGTACAAATGACCCCCTCACCCAGGTTGTGAGCATAGTACTCAGTAGTTTGCCAACCCTTGCCCCCACCACTCTCTCCTTCCTCTAGGAGTCCCCAGTGTTAATTGTTCCCTTCTTTATGACCACGTGTACCCAATGTTTAGCTTTCACTTATAAGTGAGAACATACGGTATTTGGTTTCCTGTTCCTGAGTTAATTCACTTAGAATAATGGCCTCCAGCTGCATCCATGTTGCTACAAGGACATAGTTTATTCTTTTTATGGCTGCATAGTATTCCGTGGTATATATATGCCTCATTTTCTTTACTCAGTCCACTGTTGAAAGGAGCCTAGATGGATTCCATGCCTTTATTATTGTAAACAACGCTTGGATGAACATAAGGGCTCGTGTGTCTTTTTGGCAGAATGATTTATTTTCCATTGGGTAGATACCCAGTAATGCCATCACTGGGTCAAACGATAGTTCTATTTTTCTTTTTCTTTTTAGTTATTTAAGAAATCCCCAGGCCGGGCATGGTGGCTTACACCTGTAATCCCAGCACCTTGGGAGGCTGAGGCGGGCAGATCACCTGAGGTCAGGAGTTTGAGACCAGCCTGACCAACATGGTGAAACCCTTTCTTTACTGAAAAAAAAAAAAAAAGGCTGGTCCGATGGTAGTGGGTTATCAGAACTTATTAACATCAGTGTCACTAAAGTTGGTATACAACCCCCCACTGCTAAATTTGACTGGCTTTAAATAAATAAATAATTGGCCAGATGTGGTGGCAAGCACCTGTTGTCCCAGCTACTCGGGAGGCTGAGGCAGAAGAATCGCTTAAACCCCGGAGGTGAAGGTTGCAGTAAGCCAAGATCGTGCCATTGCACTCCAGCCTGGGCAACAAGAGCAAAACTCCGTCTCAAAAAATAATAATAATAAAATAAAATAAAAAAATAAAGAAATCTCCAAACTGCTTTCTACAGTGGATGAACCAATATATGTTCTCACCAACAGTGTATAAACATACACCTGTCTCTGCAGCCTCACCAACATCTATTTTTGACTTTTTAAAAATAGCCATTCTACCTTGTTTGCTTTCTCTCCCTCCTTTTCAGGGATACCAGACACTAATGGTTAAGCAATGAAAGTCTGGATTGCTTTCCATAGAAGCTAGCAAACCACTCCTGCGACTAAATTTCTTCTGCCTTTTAGGTCCCCAAAGCCCAAAGCTTTGGCAGTGGCGCCATCATAGCTCAATGCAGCTCGAACCTCCCTGGCTCCAGCAATTCTCCTGCCTTAGCTCCTGAGTAGGTGGACCACAGGCGCACACTGACTCATCTAGCTAGTTTTTTTAAATTCTTGGCTGGGCGCGGTAGCTCATGCCTGTAATCCCAGCACTTTGGGAGGCCAAGCAGGCTGATCACGAGGTCAGGAGTTCGAGACCAGCCTGGCCAACACGGTGAAACACTGTCTCTACTAAAAATACAAAAATTAGCCGGGCGTGGTGGCGTGTGCCTGTAATCCCAGCTACTCAGGAGGCTGAGGGAGGAAAATTGCTTGAACCCGGGAGGTGGAGGTTGCAGTGAGCCGAGATCGCCCCATTGCACTCCAGGCTGGGCAACAAGAGCAAAACTCTCTCTCAAAAAAAAAAGACACAGAGAAACATAAACAAACCTGACCAATAGGAGGGCCAAAACCTGTGCACAGTGCCTCGCCCTCGGAGGAATTAACAAAAATGTAGGTAGCTGTTCGAACAAAGAAACAGCAGTCCGGGGCCATTTTGTGTGTGGGATAAGGGTCTCTAATCTATCTGGTTCCCATAGATAGCGCAGCACAGTCACCAATGTTTCCGATATTCCTACACAGAAGTTCATTCCTTGAATTATCACAAGAAAATATTGCATTGTGCAGACCGTGCTCTGTTGCGTGGGTCAGGGAGCTATGTGATACATTTTAGAAATATCAGGATTAGACAAGCGGGTGAGCCCTGCCTTTGTCCGCCAGCTGTGACCTTGAGCAAGCTGTTTAACAACTCTGGAACACGGTTCCTCCTCTGGAAGGCGAAGGCTATTGGTTGAACCAATAATCTCTGAAATTTTTGGAGTTCCATGAAGCTTGAACCAACTGTTATCTCTGAGATGACCTTGGCTGTGGAACCCAGGTTCTGTTCAGGGTGGAGAGCGCCACCTGGTGATGCCAGTTTGTAAGTGAGTTCCCCCCCCGCCCCGCCCCGCACCGGCCCCGACTTCCAGGGCCAGACCGACCCAGTTTAGAATTGCAGTTTAGACCAGCAGGATTGGCTTTTCGTTGTTGTTGGGGGCTCAGAAATGGAGGCTTTGATACCCTGAACTGAAGGGTCTTCTGATCTTTCCTCCCCTCCAAAAGCACAGGAAGCTCCTTTATCTACCTACAATCCTGAACCCTCAATTAGAAACTAATGTTCTTTCTTCCCCTCCCTATTGCAGAAAGGAAGACCAAGAAGGTAACCACACCGGAGCAGATCCTTTCACAAGATAATGTCAGGCTCATTCACACTTCAAAGACATCTATTTACAAGTTAATTTCTCTTCTAGTTCTGACCCATTCATTTCCCTAGTAATCCTTTATTTCCCCTGAATTCCTTTTTTCCTTCCAATAACCCATTTTGCCTGGATGGAAGCCCCTGTCTTTCTGTAACTTCAAAATGATATTTAAGCTTCCAAATTCCCTTGAGGGGTGGGTAATTCCTCTGTGGTTTCCCCTCTTGTTCACATTAATAAATCTGCATGGCTTTTCTCCAATTAATCTGCCTCTTTTTTTTTTTTTTTTTTTTTTTT
>NW_016107374.1:7062175-7066891 GCF_001604975.1 Cebus imitator | reverse complement strand
TTTGAGATGAAGTCTCATTCTGTCACCCAGGATGGAGTGCAGTAGCACAATCTTGGCTCACTGCAATCTCCACCTCCTGGGTTCAAGCGATTGTCCTGCTTCAGCCTCCTGAGTAGCTGGGTTTACAGGCATGTACCACCATGCCCAGCTAATTTTTGTATTTTTAGTAGAGACAGGGTTTCACCATGTTGGCCAGGCTGGTTTCGAACTCCTGACCTCAGGCAATCCACCCTCCTCGGCATTCCAAAGTGCCGGGATTATAGGCATGAGCCCCCCGTGCCTGTCCTGTAAGTAGAATTTCTGTACATCTCTGGAATGCATGCATATGAAAGCCCATTGTCCAACCGTGGCTGACATTAAGGGACAAAAATGTCTACAAACATAATCCTGTATCATGACCTCAGTGGCTAATATGGTCCAAATTACCCTTAAGCTCCCGCTTTAAGGTCCATAAATACCAGTAAGGAAAATTCACCACAGGGCACTCTGTCCTCTCGCACTGAGGAGCCCCGCTGTACTTTCATGCAGTGTTCTTTCTAATAAATTTTTTCATTTTGAAACCTATACAGACATCGTACATTCTTTTTACTAACCTACCACTTGTGAGGTCACCATTTGCCAGTGTCTGGGCTCTGACCTCTCACCCAGCAGTGACAGGGTCTCACTCTATTGCCCAGCTAGAGGGCAGTGGTGCAATCATAGGTCACTTCAGCCTCAAATTCCTGGGCTCAAGTGATCCTCCCACCTCAGCCTCCTGAACAGCTGGGACTACAGGAGCACACCGCCACACCAGGCTAATTTTTAAATTTATTGTAAAGCTGGGTCTAACCATGTGGCCCAGGCCTATCACAAAGTTCTTAATCTCCCCACCCCCAACCCAAGTTTAAGAACCACTACTTTGGCCTGGTGCGGTGGCTCACGTCTGTAATCCCAGCACTTTGGGAAGCCGAGGCAGGCGGATCACAAGGTTAAGCGATTAAGACCATCCTGGCTAACATATAGTGAAACCCTGTCTCTACTAAAAATACAAAAATTAGCTGGGCATGGTGGCACGTGCCAGTAGTCCTAGCTACTTGGGAGGCTGAGGCAGGAGAATCGCTTGAACCTAGGAGGTGGAGGTTGCAGTTAGCCAAGATTGTGCCACTGCGCTCCAGCCTGGAGAAAAGGCGAGACTCCCATTTCAAAAAAAAAAACCACTACTTTAGGGAATGCTATAACCCAGAGCAGCATTTTATAAACATGGACTTGAGGCTGTGACTTTATCTGGAAAGTTATTTCACTTCCCTGAGCCTCAGCCTCCTCATCTGTAAAATGATAATGTAATCGCCCAGTGGGTTCACCTTGCCCCTGCCTAGACAGAGCAGATTTATTAAAACAGGGGAATTGCAATGGAGAAAGAGTAATTCACTCAGAGCTGGCTGTGTGGGAGAGCAGAATTTTATTGTTATTCAAATTAGTTTCCCCAAGCATTCAGGGATCAGGGTTTTTAAAGATAATTTGGCTGGGCTGGCGAGGTGGCTCACACCTTTAATCCCAGCACTTTGGGAGGCTGAGGCGGGCGGATCACAAGGTGAAGAGATCGAGACCATCCTGGCCAACATGGTGAAACCACGTCTCTAATAAAAATACAAAAATCAGTTGGGCGTGGTGTTGTGCGCCTGTAGTCCCAGCTACTCAGGAGGCTGAGTCAGGAGAATGGCTTGACCCCAGGAGGCGGAGGTTGTAGGGAGCCAAGATTGTACCACTGCACTCCAGCCTGAGCAGCAGAGCGATCTGTCTCCAAAAAAAAAGATAATTTGGTGGGTAAGGGCTTGGGAAGTGGGGAATGCTGATTGGTCAGTTTGGTGATGGAATCAGGGGATCAAGTGAGGTTTTCTTGCTGTCTTCTGCTCCTGGGTGGGATGGCAGAGCTGGATGAGCCAGATTTCCGGTCTGGGTGATGTCATCTGATCCATCCATCAAGTGCAGGGTCTGAAAAATATCTCAATCACTGACGTTAGGTTTTTCAATAGTGATGTTATTTCCAGGAGCAATTTGGGGAGGTTGAGGCTCTTGGAGCCAGGGGCTGCATGATCCTAAACTGTAATTTCTAATCTTTTTTTTTTTTTTTTTTTTTTTTGGAGACGGAGTTTTACTCTTGTTACCCAGGCTGCAGTGCAATGGCGCGATCTCGGCTCACCGCAACCTCCGCCCCCTGGGTTCAGGCAATTCTCCTGCCTCAGCCTCCTGAGTAGCTGGGATTACAGCACGCGCCACCATGCCCAGCTAATGTTTTGTATTTTTAGTAGAGACGGGGTTTCACCATGTTGACCAGGATGATCTCGATCTCTTGACCTCGTGATCCACCCGCCTCGGCCTCCCAAAGTGCTGGGATTACAGGCTTGAGCCACCGCACCCGGCTTGTAATTTCTAATCTTGTAGCTAATTTGTTCATCCTGCAAAGGCAGACTAGTCCCCAGGCAAGAAGGGGTTCTTTTTGGGAAAGGGCTTTTGTCAATTCTGTTTCAGAGTCAAACCATGAACTGAATACCTTCCCAAAGTTAGTTCGGCCTACGCCCCGGAATGAACAAGGGCAGCTTAAAGGTTACAAGCAAGATGTAGTCGGTTAGGTTTGCCTTCCTTCATTGTCATAATTTCCTCAGTTATAATTTTTACAAAGGTGGCTTCAGTAAGAATCATACTTATGCCAGGTGCGGTGGCTCATACTTGTAATCATGAAACAGGTGCATTGCTTGAGCCCAGGAGTTTGAGACCAGCTTGGGCAAGATGGCAAAACCCCAACTTTACAAAAAAAGTACAATAATTATCCGGGTGTGGCTTTACCTGAGCCCAGGCAGGTGGAGGCTGCAGTGAGCCAAGATCATGCCACTGCACTCCAGCCTTGTGTCTCAAAAATAAACCAAACAATCATACCTATTTCAGAGGTTTGCTCAAAGGATGGAAGAGCTCATTTCATGGAAAGTGTGTGTCCAGCGAGAGCACACAGTATGATCTTATGAGGGATCTTTCTCAACCTCTTCTTTTTTTAGAGACGAAGTTTAGCCCTTGCTGCCCAGGTTGGAGTGCAATGCCTGTCTCGGCTCACTGCAACCTCCACCTCCCAGGTTTAAGCGATTCTCCTGCTTCAGTCTCCTGAGTAGCTGGGACTACAGGCAGGCACTACCACGCCCAGCTAATTTTGTATTTTTAGTAGAAACGGGGTTTCTACATGTTAGTCAGACTGGTCTTGAACTCCAACCTCAGGCAATCTGCCCACCTGGGCCTCCCAAAGTGCTGGGATTACAGGCGTGAACCACTGCGCCCGGCCTCTCAATGTCTTATAGGAAGTCAGCCATCACCTAGAAAGGCCAGGATGCATGTAGTACCATGTCACCACAATGCCATCTCTACCAGTTTAGTGAGACAAAATTCTCAATATGCTTGTTTTGAGAAACGGGATGGAACTTTTGCAGGGGTGGAAGACGATGATCAGGCACTGGTGATACAGGTGGGCTGGGGGAGGTCCCCAAAGGCTGGCGGAACCTCCACCCCACCCAGTATCTAGGCTCTTGACACCATCTCGAGAAGGAATTCAAGAGTGAGTCAGAAAATGGTGTAAGTACAAAGATTTATTGCAAAGTGAAAAGTACACACTCAAGAAAGAGGAGTGCAGGCAGACTCAAGACAGTCGTGCGATGGGGCTCGGGGTTTCTATCTTTTGGGTTTCATTAACCAAGGAGTGGAATATTCATGAACATACCGGGGAAGAAGTGGAGATTTCTCAGAATTGTGGTGCTACCCATTTTTACACCAAATATGGGTGTTTCTGGGACTATCATGGCACTGGTGGGTGTGGGGTTTATTTATTTATTGTTTATGTATTTATTTTGAGACAAAGTCCCACTCTGTTGCCCAAGCTGGAGTATAGTGGCGCGATCTCTGCTCACTGCAACCTCCACCTCCCGGGTTCAAGCAATTCTGCCTCAGCCTCCCGAGTAGCTGGGACTACAGGCACATACCAGCATGCCTGGCTAATTTTTATGTTTTTACTAGAGATGGGGTTTCACTGTGTTGGTCAGGCTGGTCTTGAACTCCTGATCTTGTGATCCGCCCAGCTCAGCCTCCCAAAGTGCTGGAATTACAGGCATGAGCCACCGTGCTGGGACTATTTATTTATTTATTTTGAGACAGAGTTCCCACTGTGTCATCTTACTCTGTCACCCAGGCTGGAATGCAGTGGCACAATCTTGGCTCATTGCAACCTCTGCCTCCTAGGTTCAGGCAATTCTCCTGCCTCAGCCTATTGAGTAACTGGGATTACAGGCGCCTGCCACCATGCCTTGCTAATTTTTGTGTTTTTAGTAGAGATGGGGTTTCACCATGTTGGCCAGGTTGGTCTCGAACTTCTGACCTCAGGTGATCTGCCCACCTTGGTCTCCCAGGGTGCTGGGATTACAGGCATGAGCTACCATGCCCAAGGGGTATAGGATTTAGTATATTAATGAGCGTATACTGAGGTCCTTGGTGAAACCTATGTCAAATCCAGTACCATGTTGGGTCCAGTTGGTCTGAGCCAGCCTGGTCCCCACCCTGGCTTTTCAGGGTCTTATCAGCCCCTTGCTTTTGCAGCTCACGCCTGTAATCCAAGCACTTTGGAGGCCAAGGCGGGCGGATCACCTGAGGTCCGGAGTTCAAGACCAGCCTGACCAACATGGTGAAACCCTGTGTCTAAAAAAA
>NW_016107374.1:7059231-7060825 GCF_001604975.1 Cebus imitator | reverse complement strand
GCTACTCAGGAGGCTGAGGCAGGAGAATTGCCTGAACCCAGGAGGCGGAGGTTGCGGTGAGCCAAGATCGCGCCATTGCACTCCAGCCTGGGTAACAAGAGCAAAACTCCGTCTCAGAAAAAAAAAAAAAAATGTCACTCTGTTCACAGTAAGGCAAGCAAGGGAAGCAAAATCAATTTCTTCCTAGAGGTGGAATGATGGGTAGGGAATGGAGAACTTTAGGAAAGAGGTGCCCCAGGTTCTGAGTTACTTCATGGCTTAAATATTCATTGATTATCAATCAGCGGATGAACGGATATATGAAAGGTGGTCTCTCTGTTTTAGTAGGTAGTTAGTCAGACCTGAGCAGGGAAGGAGAGACCCCTGACCATCAGGAGATGCTCAGGCATTTGTTAAACTGTCTCTCTAAAATAATCATTGGACAGGCCAGGTGCGGTGGCTCACGCCTATAATCCCAGCACTTTGGGAGGCTAAGGCAGACTAATCACAAGGTCAGGAGTTCGGGACCAGCCTGGCCAAAAACCCCGTCTCTACTAAAAATACAAAAAATTAGCTGGGCGTAGTGGCGGGCACCTGTAATCCCAGCTACTTGGGAGGAGGCAAGAGAATCACTTGAGCCCAGGAGGTGGTGGTTGCAGTGAGCCGAGATCACACCACTGCACTCCAGCCTGGGTGACAGAGCAAGATTCCATCTCAAAAAATAAATCATCATCATCATCATCATCATCATCATTGGTCACAGCCAAGGCCAGGGAAAGACAGTCTCCCAATAGATAGAAACGCCAGAAACTGGTGATCAGCAGCTTCCCAATAAGATCTCAAGAGCTGGGTGAGTGGGCTTAAGCATGTGCATGAAGAGGCAAAATGGTGGAGTTTAACTGGTGCGTGACCTTCCTCTAGGAACACTCAACTGATGAGGGAAGAACGCCTCAAGTGAGCACGCATGTACCTTCAGTAAACATGCTGCACATGCATAACATGAAACTATCATCTAAATGATTTGGTTTTTTTTGAAACAGAGTATCACTCTGTTGCCCAGGTTGGAGTGCAATGGCATGATCTTGGCTCACTGCAACCTCCGCAGGGTTCAAGCGATTCTCCTGCCTCAGTCTCCCGAGTAGCTGGGATTACAGGCGCCCCCCCCCACCACTACCACGATGCCCAGCTAATTTTTATATTTTTAGCAGAGATGGGGTTTCACCGTGGTAGCCAGGCTTGTCAACTCCTGACTTTAGGTGATCCGCCCACCTTGGCTTCCCAAAGTGCTGGGATTACAGTCTTGAGCCACCATGCCTGGCCCATCTAAATGATTTTTAAGTGTACAATTCAGCGGCGTTAAGTACATTCCCATTGTGGCACAGCCATCAACACTATATGTCTGCAGAACTCTTCATTTTGCAAAACAGAAACTCTGTATCCATTAGACACTAACGAGAGTCTCACATGTCTGTCTGTGAGCAGAGACTGTGCCACTGCACTCCAGCCTGGGCAACAGAGTGAGACTCTGTCTCAAAAAATTACAAAAAGAAGGCCAGGCGTGGTGGCTCACACCTATAATCCCAGCACTTTGGGAGGCCGAGGCGGGTGGATCACG
>NW_016107374.1:7049071-7056521 GCF_001604975.1 Cebus imitator | reverse complement strand
CTGTCTCAAAAAAAAAAAAGAAAAGAAAAAAAGAAAAATTAGGTCTATTTTGCAGATAGAGAAACTCGGGCTGTAAAAGGACCCTATGTTGCTGGGGACCCCAGGCAAAACCCCCAAATCACTGGAGGTTGTTCTAGGCAAGGTACTTTCTTCTGTCCAGAGTGACCTGAAATGCAAGTGGACGTCAGGGCAGCTCCTTAGGGAAACACAGTTTCTGACTCAGGGCTGGCCTGAGCCCCTGCACTCAAAATGAAGAGGGTGGTGTTTTCCAGGCCAGCTCTGCTCAAGGGAAGGCTGGTGTCTGATCGTCCAGGGACACACAGAGCATTCAGGTGCATGTCCCCTTGGCTGTGGCAGCCTTTGTACATGTGACAAGGTTTCAACTCTGTGGGACTAGAGTTGCAGTTAGACAGTCAGTTGTGGCTTTACCACCAGCCAGCTGTGTGACTCAGAGGTAACCTTCCAGAGCGGTAGGTTTCTCATTTATAAAACCGGATGGCGACGGGAGCGAAGGCTCACACCTGTAATTTCAGCACTTTGGGGAGCCGAGGTGGGTGGATCACTTGAGGTCAGGAGTTTGAGACCAGCCTGGCCAACATGGTCAAAACCCGTCTCTACTAAAAATACAAAAATTAACCAGGTGTGGTGGCGTGTGTCTGTAATCCCAGCTACTTGGGAGGCTGAGACAGGAGGATGGCTTGAACCCAGGAGGCAGAGGTTGGAGTGAGCTGAGATCGTGCCACTGCACTCCAGCCTGGGCGACAAAGGAAGACTCCGTCTCAAAAATAAATAAATAAATAAAGCTAGATGGCATGTTGCACTGCACCTTAGGTATATGGGTTGCAGGGAGGGTCCAGTGAGATTAGAACCATACGTCGACCTGGCCAATATGTCAAGAAGGCTGCCCTTCAATTCACCATGAGGTCATGGAGAATTCTAGGCCCTCTGCTGAAAACTGGCCAGTTATCGATTTTATTCTTTTAATTAAAAAAAATCAATTATTTATTTATTTATTTATTTATTTATAAAATTTGTTATTTATTTATTTATTTTTGAGCAGTGTCTCTGTGTCGTCCAGGCTGGAGTGCAGTGGCACAATCTCGGCTCACTGCAACTTCTGCCTCCTGGTTTCCAGCAATCCTCCTGCCTCAGCCTTTCAAGTAGCTGGGATCATGAGTGTGCGCTGCCACGCCCAGCTACTTTTTTTAGTAGTGATGGTGTTTCACAGTGTTGGCCAGGCTGGTCTCTAACTCCTGATCTCAAGGGATCCGCCCACCTCAGCCTTCCTGAGTGCTGGGATTACAGACATGAGCCAGCTTGCCTGTCCCAGTTATTGATTTTATTTATAGCTTGTTTATTTCAGGTGAGGATGTAAGGTGTTTGCCAGAAAAGCTGATGAACTACAATATCAAAATCAATGAACTCTCATTTGTTTACTCAACAAATGTATATTAGAATGGCAAGTAGGCGGCAGGCAGGTACTGAGGATACAGGAAACAGGTCTGGTTAGTGTAGGATCTGCCACAAGGTCTAACATGAAAAGCAAGAATGAAGCTGAGTGCAGTGGCTCATGCCTGTAATTCCAGCACTCTGGGAGCATCAACTTAAGTCTAGGCGGTCGAGGCTGCAGTGAGCTATGATTGCACTACTGCACTTCAGCCTGGGCGGCATAGGGAGAACCTGTCTCAAAAACAAAACAAAACAAAATTCCTGTCAAGAATCTGATGAACAGTTATTTAAAAATCTTTGAGCAAACAATAAAAAAGGGCTGGGTGCAGTGGCTCACACCTGTAATTCCAACACTTTGGCAGGCTGAGGCAGGTGGATCATTTGAGGTCAGGAGTTCGAGACCAGCCTGGGCAACATGCAAAGAATACAAAATGTTTGTATTTTACTAAAAATACAAAAATTAGCTGGGTGTGGTGATGCATACCTGTAGTCTCAGCTACTCAGAAGGCTGAGGTGGGAGGATCACTTGAGCCCTGGAGGTGGAGGCTGCAGTGATCTGAGATTGCACCACTGCACTCCAGCCTGGGCAACTGGAGTGAGATCCTATCTCAAAACAAATAAAAAATAAAAATAAGGGCTGGGCGCGGTGGCTCAAGCCTGTAATCCCAGCACTTTGGGAGGCCGAGGCAGGTGGATCACGAGGTCAAGAGATCGAGACCATCCTGGTCAACATGGTGAAACCCCGTCTCTACTAAAAATACAAAAAATTAGCTGGGCATGGTGGTGCGTGCCTGTAATCGCAGCTACTCAGGAGGCTGAGGCAGGAGAATTGCCTGAACCCAGGAGGCGGAGGTTGCGGTGAGCCGAGATCGCGCCATTGCACTCCAGCCTGGGTAACATGAGTGAAACTCCGTCTCAAAAAAAAAAAATAAATAAATAAATAAAATAAAAATAAAAATAATTAAAAAGGCAGAATTGTTCAGCTTCATGACTCAGTGTATCAGGAGAAAGAGTTTTTTTGTGTGGTTTCAAGAGGATTTCCTCATGGAAGAAGCATTTCAACAAAGGGGCTGTTGGACAACAGAACAAATGATCTTATTTTTTAATTTTTTAATTTTAATTTTTTTTTGGAGATGGACGGAGTCTCGCTCAGTTGCCTCCAGTTCACGTGATTCTCCTCCCTCAGCCTCCCCAGTAGCTGGGATTACAGGCACCTGACATCATGCCCGGCTAATTTTTGTAGAGATGGGGTTTCACCATGTTGGTCAGGCTGGTCTTGAACTCCTGACCTCAGGCAATCTGCCCTCCTCGGCCTCCCAAAGTGTTGGGATTACAGGAGTGAGCCAACGCGCCTGGCCAGAGCAATGATGTTAATAGCATTTTTTTGTTTCTTCTTCCAACGTTTTATGAACATTTTCAAACATACAGAACAGTTGGAAAAATGTGAACACACATATTTCCAGAGCCCCCTAAAGCCTACAATTAACATTTTACTATGCTAACTGCAGTTTGTTTTATTATTATTATTTTTGAGATGGAGTCTTGCTCTGTCACCTAGGCTGGAGCACAGTGGCATGATCTCGGCTCACTGCAACCTCCGCCTCCCGGGTTCAAGCGATTCTCCTGCCTCAGCCTTCCAAGTAGCTGGGACTACAGGCGCCCGCCACCAGGCCCGGCTAATTTTTTGTATTTTTACTAGAGATGTGGTTTCACCATGTTGGCCAGGCTGGCCTCGAACTCCGGACCTCAGGTGATCTGCCCGCCTCGGCCTCCCAAAGTGCTGGGATTACAAGCGTGAGCCACCGTGCCCGGTTTATTATTATTATGATGATTTTAAACAGGGAAGTTTATCCTAGGGCTTTTTTATGGATGGCTCTTCCTGAGGATATCAAAGCCGCATTTTCCCCAGGACCGAATGGGACGAAGGCATGGCCGGGAAGAAAGGAACTTAGCCTGGGAATCTGACTCGGTAGCTGGTGGGAGAGCTAAAACGGGAAAAGCAAGAACAAAACTCTTGAGAAACAGGTCCCGGGGACTCTTTGGCGCTCACTCTCTTTGTGTGGTCCCCGCCAGTTCACCGGAGAACCGGAGTCTCGTGGCCGCTTTTGGCTGAAGGTCAGGGGATCATCTTTCTCCGGCTCACTTCTGCAGAGGGTAGGGAAAGGCAGCGATGGCGGCCTTGGCGCCCGCCCTGCGCCCAGGGACACGGACGGGAATCCCTCGAGACGCTCAGCGGGGACTGCCAGGAGGGTCCTGCGTTCTGCCACTTGGCAACCACCTCCTCCGGGTTCGGCAGCCCGGGGCCGTGGCGGGGGGTGCGTCCTGCGGCAGCTGCAGGGCCCCGTCCCACCCGCTGTCCCCGCGACTCCGGCTGCCGTCCCGGACGAAGTGGACTCGGGGAGGGCCCAGCCTCCGCGCTCCGCCCCTGGCCCGGCGGGACCCGGCTCGGCGCGCCCTCGGCAGAGAGCCCTCCTCCCCGGCCAAGGTAGAGGAAGTTGGGCTCCCGCCTGGCTGGGAGGCGGGAGGGAGCTCGCTCCTGTTGTTTTCCGCTGGCGGGAGTGGGCAGGCGGGCACAGGGGGCGGGGTGCGTCCTCCCTCCCCGGCTAGGGCGCTCGGGAGCGGGGACCCGCGCCTGCAGCCGAGCGCCGCTCCCGGCCGCAGACACCCTGCTCCGCCGAGCATCCTTCCTGGGGGCCGACAAAGTGGGGCCACTCTGCCGTTCCGAGGACCTGGGAGGAGCCCGCGGTCCCCCGGGCGTCGGGGCCCTGGGGCGCACACATCCAGCCCAGCCGGAGCCTGCGTTTCCCGAGCCGGGATCTGGGGCGAGATGGCCGCAGGCGGCCGTGCGCCCGAGCCCCGCGTCCTCGTCTGCCTCGGGGCGCTCCTGGCCGGCTGGGTCGCCGTAGGTAAGGGGCCGCGATCTGGAGGGAAAAGTTGAGTTTTCCCAGTAAGCGGTGGGGAGGGGACAGAGAGGGACCGAATTCCCTCGGACTCCGCCCGGATCCGTGGTGGCCGCAGCCCCGAAGCCGCCCCAGAAGGGTCTTGGCTTCCTGCTCGCAGCTCCGCCGTCTTTGCAGGAAGGAATTTTCCCGGGCACCCGGTGCGGGTCGAGATACCTCCAGCCTCTTGGGGCGGGCAGCCGGCGAGGCTGCGGAGGACCCGAGCCGAGGTGCGGGGGAAAATAAAGAGGCACGTGTGCCGGGAAATTGATTTTTTTTTTTAAAGGGTCGGATGTAAATTCGCGTTCTGGTTTTATTAATACCTGATAAGCTGGTGCTCAAACTCGAGACTCCCACTTTATTCTCCTCCCTCTGCTCAAGGTTGAACTCGCCTTACACCTGTAACCGGTGGACTTCCCTACACACCTTTGCAAGCCTTCCTGTGCCGACCACCGCCTTCAAAGCGGGGTCTTCCGGCTTTACTTTTGGAAAAGCTTTTTATTTTGAAATACTTGGCTGGCTTACAAAAGACTTCCCCTCACACTTGACATGATTGAGAAAAGGTCTGAAATGCTTCATCTGTAGTCTGCTTTGCTACGAAAAAAGAATTGTGGGGTGCTTGCAAGAATATGTAGAATGTAAAAAGACTGAAAAAATATACATATTTGAATTTATTGCACCAGCAAATGCATGCCTACTGTGTGCTGGGAGTGTGACAAGCTGGGAGGAGGCTGGGGTGCAGGGAGAGGAGGTGGAGCCAGGAGGCGGTGAAGTGTGCCAGGATGCAGGCTGAGCGCTACGCTACTTTTTGTGTTCCCGGGTCGGCTTCACCCAACTGGTCTCTTGCAGATTTCTGCAGATGGGTTATAAGTTACGCTGGAGCTTCCTAGCAGCAAGTTCCAAAAGTTCTTAATTGTTAGACTCATACAATTTTATTTTGCTTTTTTTTTTTTAACCAACCATTTAAAAACAATAACATTTCTTATAACCTAGATTTCCAGTTTATCTGGAAAAATCCGAAGGTCTGCCAACACGCGGCCTGCTTTCCCAATTGGATTTGGACGGTGGTCATCCTCTTATCTAGGGCATATGACCTCAAATTTGTTCCACGTTTTCCTACTGTAATATTTGCCCCGCCTTCTTTAGTCATGGGCGTTACCTGCTGACCCTCCAGGCATTTGGCTGAGTAATCACTGTGCTGGGAGGGGGTGTGTGCGCGGGGTGGGGGGTGGAGGGGCGGGGAGAAGTGCAGTTCCCAGTTGGTCATCTCTGGATGTTAAAGGTGATGGTCAAGTATTCCCACCTCCCCAGCCGTCTGCAGTGTTTCCTGCTCGATGAACCCCAAGGACCTGGGAAGTCAAAAGAACCCAGAGATGAAGTCATGCTGCTGGAATGACCTTGCTTTCGGGCTGACCGTCTCCTGCCCCATGGGGAGCCTATCTCCACTGCCATGCCCAGCTATTTTTTTCGAGCCAGGCTCTTGCTCTGTTGCCCAGGCTGGAGGTGCAGTGGCGCGATCACTGCGGCGATCCTTCCACCTTGTCCTGCAAGTGCTGGGACAACAGGCGTGTGCCACCACACCTAGTTAATTTCCAATTTTTTTTTTTTTTTTTCTGAGACGGAGTCTTGCTCCTGTTGCCCAGTCTGGAATGCAATGGTGCGATCTTGGCTCACCAAAACCTCAGCTTCCTGGGTTCGAGCGATTCTCCTGCCTCAGCCTCCTGAGTAGCTGGGATTACAGGCATGTGCCACCATGCCAGGCTAATTTTGTGTTTTTAGTAGAAACGGCGTTTCTCCATGTTGATCTCAAGGCGTTTCTCCAGGCTGGTCTCAAGCTCCTGGACTCAAGTGATCCTCCTGTTTTGGCCTCGCAAAGTGTTGGGATTATGGGCATGAGCCATCGTGCCGCACTTTTGCCCAGCCATTTTGATGCCCAGACCTGCTTCACCTGTGTGCCAGGGGACTTCCTGAGCTTGGTGTATTTTTATTGTGTGTTTTTTAAGTTGGGCATTGTTTTGGGGGAAAAAAAATTGTCTTTCTCCTGACATTCAATGTCACACAACTTATATGCATCCACTAGCTACCCTGGATAGTAAACCCTAGGTTATTCTTGGGAAAAGTTGCTAAATAAATAAATAAATAATAAATGTTTGGATATAACTCTTACTTTGTAAATAATAATACATGGGCAGTGTCAGGGAGTTTATATTACTCCCTCCTCTGTTCCCTATTATACATTTAAGCTTGGGGAGGCAACAGGGACCCTCTGGACACCATATGAATGAATAACATCTAAAATTGTTACTATATTTTATCATTGCATCCTGTCTGGTGCAGGAGACCAGAGTAAAGTGACCTGAGTGACAATCCCACATCTCCCAGTGATTTTCTTGGGACTTTAAGTGAATAACTTAATCTTCCTAAAGCTCAGTTTTCTAAATAGTAAAGTGAGGAAGTAGAGGACTGCCAGTCAAGAAGTACCCGTTCCGTGTCTATGTCAGACATCACTAATCGATGACCGTGTGCTTTTCCACTGAGCCAGGACTCAGTCTCATCTTCAGCCCAGCCCTCAGGGCAGCCACATTTCTGGACTAGATGCTCTCTAAGGGCACCTTCAGATACAGTGGTTTAAAAAAGAATGGAGCAAGCCACACCAGTAGAAGTGAAATGCCTTCAAATGGTTTCTTTTGTGATCATGTCATTCTATGCCTTGGAGGAGAAGACAATGTTAGCTCAAGTTCCAAGACTAAGGTTTCGACAGGGCTTTTTCCAAGCCACTGTTCCTTTATTTCTTTGCCAAGGAGTTAGGCAAGGGGCAGCTCTGCAGATCGCATGAACACATGTTGCATCTGTAACTCTAAAGTTCCCCTTTCTTTCCTTTGTGGGGGTTGCCACTGGAGAATTTGGGTTCCCAGTCCTAATAATTTCTTGGCCAGGCATGGTGGCTCTCGCCTATAATCCCAGCACTTTGGGAGGCTGAGGCAGGTGGATCACCCAAGACCAGCCTGGCTAACATGGTGAAACCCCATCTCTACAAAAATACAAAAAATTAGGCCGGGCGC
>NW_016107374.1:7045210-7048401 GCF_001604975.1 Cebus imitator | reverse complement strand
TTTTTTGAGACAGAGTTTCCCGAGTTTCCCTCTTGTTGCCCAAGCTGGAGTGCAATCTCAGCTTGCAATCTCTATGGCACGATCTCAGCTCACTGCAACCTCTGCCTCCCAGCTTCAAGCGATTCTCCTGCCTCAGCCTCCCAAGTAGCTGGGATTACAGGTGCATGCCATCACACCTGGCTGATTTTATGTATTTTCAGTAGAAACGGCGTTTCACCATGTTAGCCAGGCTTGTCTCGAACTCCTGACCTCAGATGATTTGCCTGCCTCAGCCTCCCGAAGTGCTGGGATTACAGGCGTGAGCCACCGTGCCTGGCTATTAAGCTAATTTTGTATTTTTAGTACAGATGAGGTTTCACCATGTTGACCAGGCTGGTCTTGAACTCCTGACCTCAAGTGATCCACCTGCTTGGCCTCCCAAAGTGTTGGGATTACAGATGTGAACCATTGTGCCCAGCCCTCACCTGCTTTTTAAAGTGATTGTTCAGAAGCATTTCTTGCTATTTTGGAATCTCTATCATTAGATGACATTCTCTACCTTTCAGCAAGCGGCTTAGTTTTTAAAATTTGGTTGTTGGTGGTGGTGGTGGGTTTTTTTTTCCATGCTGACTTGGCTCAAAGGTCTTTTGGGTAGGTATGGCCAAAATGGTGAGAGAATCAGGACTTCCTGGGGCTCTGACTTCAGATTTTTCAAAGGGAGCCCCTTCTAACAAGACAAGAGGCCAAATGCAGATAATGATTACTCTTTCACTTAAATGGGAGGGATTGCCAGAGGCAGGTGGCAGTTTTTCTATAACAGCTTTATTGAAATATAATTTACATGCCACAAAATTCATTCTTTTTTTTTTTTTTTTTTTTTTTTTTTTATTAAATTTTTTTTTTTTTTTTTTTTTTTTTTTTTTTTTTTTTTTTTTCTGTCTCCCAGACGGGAGTGCAGTGGCGCAATCTCGGCTCACTGCAACTTCCACCTCCCAGGCTCAAGTGATTCTCTTGTTTCAGCCTCCTGAGTAGCTGCGATTACCGGTGTGCACCACTACTGCCCAGCTAATTTTTGTATTTTTAGTAGAGATGGGGTTTCACCATGTTGGCCAGGCTGACCTTGAACTCCTGATCTCAAATGATCCACCCACCTTGGCCTTCCAAAGTGCTGGGATTACAGGTGTAAGCCACTGTGCCCAGCCAAAATTCATCCTTTTAAAGCGCATGACTCTGGATTTTAGTGTATTCCAACGTTCTACAACCATTGCCACTAATTGATCATTTTCATCACCCCAACAGGTTCTGCTTATCTTCCTATTCCTGCTGCCTCTTTGTATTTGGGTCTTGATTGTGGAGGGGGCCTGGGCAATTGTGAAACTTCTCAGCAAAATGGGCTGCATTTGCTTCTTTTTACCTGGTGACAGTCTAATGCCCGTTAACACCTATCAGTCTTTTTTTTGAGACAGGGTCAGCTGGGTGCGGTGGCTCACACCTGTAATCTCAGCACTTTGGGAGCCCAAGGTGGGTCCAGGTGGAATGTGAGTTCAAGAGCAGCCTGCGCAACATAGTGAGACCACCGCCCCATCTCTAAAAAAAAAAAAAATATTTACATTAAACAAACAAAAAAAGACACAGGGTATCTCTGTTGCCCCAGCTGGAATACAGTGTCATGATCGTGGCTCACTGCAGCTTCAATCTCCTGGATTCAAGTGATCCTCCCACCTCAGCCTCCCAAAGCCCTGGGATTACAGGCCTGAGCCCCCGTGCCCGGACACCTGTCGGTCTTGAATGGGTGTCAGAATCACTTGGAGGGCTTGCTAAGACACAGATGCTGGGCTGGGTATAGTGAATCACTCCTGTAATCCCAGCACTTTGGGAGGCTGAGGTCGGAGGATTGCTTGAAGTCAGGGGTTTGAGACTGGCCAGGGCAACAGAGTGAGATCCACCCACTATCTCTTAAAAAAAAAAATTAAATAATTGCTTATTTGTTTAAAATAAATAAATAAATAAACAAAACACAGAGGGCTGCTGCTCTCCCACAGTTTCTGATTTAGGTGTGTTTTGGGGTGAGGCTTGATAATCTGTATTGCTAACATGCTATGGCTGCTGATCTGGGATTTTGAACATGCTGTCCCCTCTGCCTGGGAACCCATCCTCACCTTTACTTGGCTGATTCCTACTTCTCCATCAGATCTCAGTTTGGCTTCCTGGAGGAAGTGTTTCCTGACATTTGCCCTAGTTGGACTCAGGAGCCCTTTCTCAGAGGCCTTATCTTGCTTTTTATCACATTGCGTTGTAATTGCCAGTTTATTGTCTCTTTTCTCCACTAGACTGTGAACTCTTGGAGGTTTCTGTGTGTTGTGTCCACCATGGGATTCCCCGTGCCTTGCCCAAAGTGGGCACACAGTCCCTACTGCCAGCCCATTCTTGCATGGAGCTTGTGAGAAAACTTGAACTCAAGGGCCATTTGAACCTGAGCCATTTGTACCTGAGATGGAGAGAGAGGGAGGCAGAGAGGGCAGCGGGACAGTGGAAACAAAGCCAAAGCCCTCTTCTTTCCACCCCTTCTTGACTTGTAGGCAAATAAAGCTACTTGGGTTCTGTATCAGTTCTTTATCACCATGGTAACGCTGTGTAACAAACAGCCCCAAAATGATAGTAGTGCTTATTATCCAGAGGCCTGGGCGGTTGGCTAGATGGCTCTGCTGATCTGCCTGGGGATTGACGACTAGCTGAAGGCTGATCTAGAATGGGCCAAGCTGGAGCCACTGACACAACTTGGGTCTGCACCATGTAGTTTGTTTGTTTGTTTGTTTATTCTTTGAGATGGAGTTTTGCTCTTGTCACCCAGGCTGGAGTGCAGTGGCACAATCTTGCCTCACTGCAACCTCTGTCTCCTGGGTTCAAGCGATTTTCCTGCCTTAGCCTCCCGAGTAGCTGGGATTACAGGTGCCTGCCACCACGCCCAGCTAATTTTTTGTATTTTTAGTAGAGACGGGGTTTTACCATGTTAGCCAGGTTGGTCTCAAACTCCTGACCTCAAGTGATCCACCCACCTCGGCCCCCCAAAGTGCTGGGATTATAGGCCTGAGCCACCTCGCACAGCTGCTCTGTATGTGTTACTGCATCTTAAGAACACATAACTGGCCGGGCGTGGTGGCTCACGCCTGTAATCCCAGCACTTTGGGAGGCCGAGGCGGGTGGATCACGAG
>NW_016107374.1:7040769-7044375 GCF_001604975.1 Cebus imitator | reverse complement strand
TATGTTCAGTTTCTGGGTTATGGGATTAATGGAAGCCCAAACCTCAGCACCACTCAATATACCCTTGTAAAAAACCTGCACATGTATCCCCTGAATCTAAAATTAAAACAGATTTAAAAAAATACATACATACATATATATATATATATATATATATATGGCTGGGCATGGTGGCTCAAGCCCTTAATCCCAGCACTTTGGGAAGCTAAGGCAAGCAGATCACAAGGTCAGAAGTTCAGGACCAGCCTGATCAACCTAGTGAAACACTGTCTCTGTTAAAAATACAAAAATTAGCTGGGCATGGTGGTGTGCACCTGTCTGAAGCAGGAGAATTGCTTGAACCGGAGGCAGAGGTTGCAGTGAGCTGAGATCATACCGCTGTACTCCAGCTTGGGCAACAGAATAAGACTTCATCTCAAAAAAAAAAAAAAAAAAAATTACTGCTTCTTAGAGTTGCTGTGAAGAATAGATACTAGTTTATAAAGTGCTTTAGGCCAGGTGCACTGGTTTATGCCTGTAATCCCAACACTTTGGGAGGCCAAGTGGGCAGAGCACCCAAGGTCAGGAGTTAGAGACCAGCCTGACCAACGTAGTGAAACCCCATCTCTACTAAAAATACAAAAATTAGCCCGGTGTGGTGGCGGGCGCCTGTAATCCCAGCTACTCAGAGGCTGGGGCAAGAGAATTGCTTAATCCCTGGGTGGTGGAGGTTGCAGTGAGCCGAGATCATGGCATTGCACTCCAGCCTGCGTGACAGAACTAGACTCGTCTCAAAAAAAAAGAAAAATAAATTTAAAAAGTGCTTTAAATGGCTCCTGGCATATTAATGAGCTTTTATTTTTAGCTTGTTGTTAATATCATCCTAGCTATTAATATCATCTTATTATGTAACAAAGTT
This sequence comes from Cebus imitator, assembly GCF_001604975.1. Lineage (NCBI taxonomy): Eukaryota > Metazoa > Chordata > Mammalia > Primates > Cebidae > Cebus > Cebus imitator. The sequence continues at coordinate 7,043,477 of NW_016107374.1, read as the reverse complement.
ACAGTATATTGCAATCAAAGCCAGGTGCAGTGGTGTGGGACTGTAGTCCCAGCTACTCAGGAGGCAGAGGCGGGAGGATTGCTTGAGTCCAGGAGTTCTACGCTGCAATGCACCATAATTGCACCTATGAACAGCCACAGCATTCCAGCCTGGGCAACATGGGGAGACCGTGCCTCTAAAAAAAAAAATATGGAGTCAAGTTAGATGCCTGAATTCCAGTCCAAAGGCTGTCACTGAGTTCTGTGTCACTTTGAGTAAATAGCTTAAGATCTCTGAGCTCCAGTTTTTCTCATTTGTTTAATATATTGCTTGCTTTGTCAGGTGTAGTGAGCATTTTTTTTTTTTTTTTTTGAGACAGAGTCTCACTCTGTCGCCTAGGCTGGAATGCAGTGGTGTGATCCTGGCTCACTGCGACCTCTGCCTCCCCGGTTCAAGTGATTCTCTTACCTCAGCCTCCCTAGGAGCTGGGATTACAGGTACCTGACACCAAGCCCAGCTAATTTTTGCATTTTTAGTAGAGACAGAGTTTTACCATGTTGGCCAGGCTGGTCTTGAACTCCTAACTTCAGGAGATCCGCCCGCCTCGGCCCCCAAAGTGCTGGGATTACAGGCGTGAGCCACCGTGCTTGGCCGTGAGCACTCTTATACTTTAGTGCTAACTACAGGGCTTGGCATGAGCCACCCTTCCTACTGTGCTTTCCTTAAACATCCTATCGTATCTGCTGATACATGCATATGAATTAGAGCAGGCTGGGTGCCGTGGCCCATGCCTGTTAATCCCAGCACTTTGGGAGGCCAAGGCCAGAGGATCATTTTCTATCTCTACAAAAAATTATTAAAAAAAGAATTTAGAGTGGGAGGTTGCAAACTACAGCCTGCTATATGGCCTGCAGACTATAAATATTTTTTATATTTTTAAATGGTTGAAAAAAATCAAAGGATATTTGTGACATGAAAACCATATAAAAGCCAGGTGCAATGGCTCATGTCTGTAATCCCGGCACTTTGGGAGGCTGAGGTGGGTAGATGACTTGAGCCCAGGAGTTTGAGACCAGCCCTTGTGACATAGCGAGACCCCGTTTCTACAAAACGTAAAAAAATTAGCTGGGTATGATGATGCGTGCCTGTAGTTCTAGCTGCTCAGGAGGCTGAGGTGGGAGGATTGCTTGAGCCCAGGGAGGTTGAGGCTGCAATGAGCTGTGATTGCACCATTGCATTACAGCCTGGGTGACAGAGCAAGACCCTGTCTCGAGAAAAAAAAAAAAAGAAAATCATATGAAATTCAAATGTTGGTGTTTGTTAATAAAGTTTTATTGGAATATAGCCACATTCATTCATTTATATATTATCCCTCCCTTTGTTACTAACAATGGCAGAGGCGAGTGGCTGTGACATAGATCATATGGGCTGCAAAGCCAAAGATATTTGCTCTCTGACCCCTTACAGAGAGAGTTTGCTGGTCACTGGTTTAGAAGCACATCCATGCTCTATATTCGGGGTATGTAGTTTAGTAGACAGACCCATGGGAGGACAGGTACAGTGGCTCATGCCTGTAATCAGAGCATTTGGGGAGACTGAGGTGGGATGATTGCTTGAGCCCAGGAGTCTGAGACCAGCCTGGGCAATGTAGTGAAACCCCATCTCTACAAAGAGTTTAAAAAATAATAATTAGCTGGGCATGGTGTCATGCACCTGTAGTCCCAGCTATTTAGGAGGCTGAGTGGGGAGGATCACTTGAGCCTGGGAGACGGAGGTTGCAGTGAGCCAAGGTGGTGCCATTGTAGTCCATCCTGGGCTACAGAGTCAGATCCTGCCTCTAAATAAAAATAAAAATAAAAATAATAGGCCGGGTGCGATGGCTCACACCTATAATTCTAGTATTTTGGGAGGCCAAGGTGGGTGGATCAGGTGATGTCAGGAGTTTGAGACCAGCCTGGCTAACATGGTGAAACCCCGTTTCTACTAAAAATACAAAAAATTAGCCTGGTGTGGTGGCGCATGCCTGTAATTCCAGCTATTTGGGAGCCTGAGGCAGAATTGCTTAAACCCGGGAGGCAGAGGTTGCAGTGAGCCAAGGTCATGCCATTGCACTGGGCAACAAAAGTGAAACTCTGTCTCAAAAAAAAAAAGAAAAAAAAGAAAAGAAATACCCATGTGATCACTTCACTGTTCTGGATCCAAGATTCCTCATCTGTAAAATAAAGAGCTTCCTGATTCCTTTATTCAGCGTAGATTCATTGAGAGCTTGATGCCAGACACTGTTCCAGGCAATGGGGCACAGATGTGAAGAAGACAGACAAGGTCTTTGCCCTTGAAGAGTGAGCAGCCTACTGGGGTAGACAGATGAGAAACAAATTAATGTGATTTTTCTGAAACATTTTAAATTGGGAGGTCAGACGGGAGCTTTTGGAAGTAATGAGTTTTTTTTCTGTTTGTTTTTGAGACAGAGTCTTCCTCTGTTGCCCAGGCTAGAGTATAGTGATATCACCCTGGCTCACTGCAACCTCTGCCTCCTGGGTTCAAGCAATTTTCATGCCTTGGCCACCTGAGTAGCTGGGATTACAGATGTTTGCCACCAGCCTGGCTAATTTTTGTAGAGATCTGGTTTCTCTCGATCTCCTGACCTCAAGTGATCCGCCCACCTTGGCCCCCATCAAAATGCTGGGATTACAGACATGAACCACTGCATCTGGCCTGGAAATAGTGAC